>NW_007378296.1:70913-132442 GCF_000475195.1 Diaphorina citri | reverse complement strand
CTTTCTCTCTCTCTCTCTCTCTCCCTCTCTCTCTCTCTCTCTCTCTCTCTCTCTCTCTCGCTCTCTCCTCTCTCTTTCTCTTCTAAAAGTTCTGAAAATACCTATTTTGAAAAGTTTTTGTCACCAACTGTATAAGCCTATATGTTCTTTTTCTTTCGGATACCTTCTTTGGCTTTCTAGTTGGCTCTATTTTCAATGGAAATGTTGTGGATACTCTGCCACAAAGTCCACCTGTTCCAAATTTTTTGCTCGTGACTGTAGACAGAAGAGTCTCTCCAAATAGTGAACTCTCTCAAGAAGTTGAAAACGTTACCAATTCCAGGTACAAAAGATCTGCATCTACACCTACAGGACTGAGTAGAACTATACTAACACTACCTACTATTTGAATCGTTCAATATGCTTGCTTCCTCGATTAGGTTTTTGGTTATAAGATGTAAGGCATGCAAGCTATGTCCACACGGTCGTCGATCGATGTCGACTGAACCGTCCACACTGCCTCGACAACATAGATTCACCTCGCCGCTCCGGTCAACTATATGTGGACACACCTTAAGATTTCACTGCTGCTGAAAATGACTCACAGTATCGTCAGCAAATAAACGTGAATGAAACTGCGGTGAAAATCCAAGTTTTAGGTGTTTCAAGAGCGTTGTGTAAAGGGGCGTCAACTATTCAACCAAGGTTCCTCACTGGATACCTATCGACAGAGAGAATAAAAAAATCAATTCAAAAGTCTCATAGAGACTTACCTTTCATAAAAAAAAAAAACCCCCCCCTCCCCGCTTTTTAAAAAACTTAAAAAAACTTTCCTTTTAAAAAAAAAAAAAAAAAAAAAAAAAAAAAAAATACCTAGGGTTGATCTACTCTAGAGGAAAAAAGACCCTCAAAATTTTACACTTTCTTTCACTATCGAAACAATGGACATGTTGTTTTTGAAAATTTGTTACCGATTTAAAATCGAATTCTTTTCGGTCCACTTGGGCACAAAGGCCCTTTTGAAATGCACAGGTGTCAATTCTGCCCTAATATAAACAAGTTTATTACCTTTAAAGAAAAGACACTTCATTGAACTGTCGATATAATAGAGTTGTAGCTTGCTATTCTACGTAAAGGTAAAGGAATATGACTTCATTTGTGACGTCATTTGTGTATGCCAGTCAAACCTTTGGTTTTGAAGTAAGTTTCTTTTGAAATCGATGGTCTTTAATATAAATAGACAGAATGGAATAATAGTTATTATAAAATAATACCCTTAGAATAATATTAATTCAATCAGGTTTGTAGTTTTCTTTAACAATTTTGGGTCTCACACGCAGTTTCCTTGGTGTTCCCTAGCTACAAAGATAGAGAGCCATGCTAAAAGCAGTAAGGGCTTCATTTTGAAACTTCAGATTGATAAAGATAACATACTTTACATTGACTCTCTCTCTCTCTCTCTCTCTCTCTTTTAGGAGCTCTAAGAGAAGGGCTGTAACTGCTATACATATCTTCAGTAAGGACACCTATGTACATTTAGGTGCATAAAGTGCATAACTAATAATAAGTACATCATAACCTCAGCTCAGGAATCAATGTTATATTATGAACTGGGTAGGTATATTTTAAGCTGAGATTATGAAGGGAAAAAAATTGAAACATGTCGAATATTCCCTTCATTTCCCTTATAGGAACAATTTCTCCCCCAAAAATCTGCAATAAACGACAGGGGAAAACTTGTGTGTGTGTTTTTTACGTACTTTTCCTTATTTTTACCTCCTTCTCAAAAAAGATTGTAGGTATTTTCTTACATTCTTTTAATACCTGCCACACCAGTATAATGTGGTGATAAAAATGTCCTAAATCTAACCCCCCATAAGACATACAGAATGTATATTGCATGATCATTGCGTTTTATCACTTGTAAAGCGTTTAAAGTAGGGGGAGGATATCTAAAAAGAAGAAGGAGGGGAAAGAGGAAAGGAATCTTTTGTACAAGAAGCTTTTAGCACAGCCGAAAATTTTAGAACAACCAAAAAGAGACCTTCTCATTTTTATGAGTGTTCCTTCTTGACCATAGTAACCATATTTGTAGAACTTGTGGGATGTTCCATTATTTTGGAAGCACATACCTATTGAATGCTACCTACATTGGTGTTTTGACATCTCCACCAACACCTGTAAAAATCATGTCTAGCTGCTATAGTTTTTCTCTCTCCCTCTCGTTTAACTATGGTTTTCAACACGTTTCCCCTTTAAATTTGCCATTGAATTTCGTCCGTGTCATCAACAAAGAGTTTTCTCCTAGTCACTTTCCCCTCCACTCCCTCTTCCTCCCCCTCCCTGACATAGAATTCCAATGTCAACCCCTCTTTTCATTGCTTCCACACCATTTTCTTCATCTTCCTGATCTCCTCTTGTCTACGAGTCTTCTTCGTCTTCTCCCTTCTCTTCCTCTCCTCCTCCTCTTTCTTCATCGTCTACTTTCTCTTTTGCTTCTTCTTCTTCTTCTTCTTCTTCTTCCTCTTCTTCTTCTTCTTCTTCTTCTTCTTCTTCTTCTTCTTCCTCTTCTTCTACTGGCATAACTATTCTATCAATAAAAGATTACGAGCTATAATCGAGTATTGATTTTACGTGGAATTCCGAAATGACAATAAAATCAATTAACGGCGTTGTTGTGTTTTTTACGAGTTCCAAAACGCGTGAGCAGTGGGTGTCAATGTGGAGCTCTAGGGTGCCCTCAAATGACCAGTGAATCTGTCCTTCATATCAAAAATGGTTCTCCTCATTCCGTGCGAAAAGCGTTTATTTATTTATGTATTTATTTATTTTTTATTTACGAATCTTTACTGTTTTCCTGGCCAGCCTAGTTAGATTGGTTGGTAGCGCGTCTGCCTTGTAAGCGCTAGGCCGCGGTTTCGATTCCCACCCAGGGCGGATTTTAACCTGAACGGATAATGTTCGTTCTCGGAAAGGCTGGCTTTCTCCTATCTTGTCTTCCTGCTCTCTTCGCTTTCGGGACGATAAGACCTCGGCAGTTACAGTTCCCTCCATCAAACTTGAAGAAGTGTAGTTACATTCCTTGTTTCTTTTTTGAGAACCACTTACTACTAATGGTGTTAACTATTTGGTGGAAGATTAGGAAAATAGTAAAAATCCATAACGTGTATCTAGTATCTATTGAATTGAAAATATGTATAGGTGATATATTGGGGAGTAATCCGCGCTTGATAACTGTGAATGGCGACAGAAATATTTGTGAAACAGGCTCGATTTTTGGCCTAGCAGAATATGGAAAAATGCTACTAACAACGTAAGTACAGGCTAAAAACAGAGTGGATAGCAAAGAGCATAGAGCTTTTTGACCAAATTATTTTTAACCAAACGCAAAGGCAACCTTCTGTAAAAGAGGAGCAAAATGGAAACTAAAGATAATAGAAGTCTCACTAGTAACAAGTGTAGATGAAACATAAAGTTTGAATCCAAGAGTTTAAGTTCAACACAAACATAATAGACAAATTTCTTCTCAGCACTCATCACTCGCTTCAAGCGATGACTAGATCCTCGGTACCTTATTGTTTAACCGAATTAAAGACGATTTTAATTTCATTAAATTTCTATTTAATTTCGGTCCAATCGAAACGAGACGGGCAAGATTAATTTGTGAGGCGTTGCACGATGAGTGGTGGTGTGTGGTCCCAAAACCGAGCCTTGAGGTAGTTCCCTCAGTCCACAATCTGTAGACTTTAGACCGGTCTTCCGTAATTGCTTCACTGTAATGACCACGAAATTTGTACGAATCTTTACTGTTTTCCTGGCCAGCCTAGTTAGATTGGTTGGTAGCGCGTCTGCCTTGTAAGCGCTAGGCCGCGGTTTCGATTCCCACCCAGGGCGGATTTTAACCTGAACGGATAATGTTCGTTCTCGGAAAGGCTGGCTTTCTCCTATCTTGTCTTCCTGCTCTCTTCGCTTTCGGGACGATAAGACCTCGGCAGTTACAGTTCCCTCCATCAAACTTGAAGAAGCAACCATGGCATAACTATTCTATCAATAAAAGATTACGAGCTATAATCGAGTATTGATTTTACGTGGAATTCCGAAATAACAATAAAATCAATTACCGGCGTTGTTGTGTTTTTTACGAGTTCCAAAACGCGTGAGCAGTGGGTGTCAACGTGGGGCTCTAGGGTGCCCTCAGGTGACCTGTGAATCTGTCCTTCATATCAAAAATGGTTCTCCCCATTCCGTGCGAAAAGCGTTTATTTATTTATGTATTTATTTATTTTTTATTTACGAATCTTTACTGTTTTCCTGGCCAGCCTAGTTAGATTGGTTGGTAGCGCGTCTGCCTTGTAAGCGCTAGGCCGCGGTTTCGATTCCTCCTCGGGGCGGATTTTAACCTGAACGGATAATGTTCGTTCTCGGAAAGGCTGGTTTTCTCCTATCTTGTCTTCCTGCTATCTTCGCTTTTGGGACGATAAGACCTTGGCAGTTACAGTTCCCTCTATCAAACTTGAAAAAGTGTCGTTACATTCCTTTCTCTTTTATGAGAACCACTTACTACTAACGGTGTTAACTATTTGGTGGAAGATTAGGAAAATAGTAAAAATCCATAACGTGTCTCTAGTATCTATTGAATTGAAAATATGTATTACTACTAATGGTGTTAACTATTTGGTGGAAGATTAGGAAAATAGTAAAAATCCATAACGTGTATCTAGTATCTATTGAATTGAAAATATGTATAGGTGATATATTGGGGAGTAATCCGCGCTTGATAACTGTGAATGGCGACAGAAATATTTGTGAAACAGGCTCGATTTTTGGCCTAGCAGAATATGGAAAAATGCTACTAACAACGTAAGTACAGGCTAAAAACAGAGTGGATAGCAAAGGGCATAGAGCTTTTTGACCAAATTATTTTTAACCAAACGCAAAGGCAACCTTCTGTAAAAGAGGAGCAAAATGGAAACTAAAGATAGAAACAGGCTCGATTTTTGGCCTAGCAGAATATGGAAAAATGCTACTAACAACGTAAGTACAGGCTAAAAACAGAGTGGATAGCAAAGAGCATAGAGCTTTTTGACCAAATTATTTTTAACCAAACGCAAAGGCAACCTTCTGTAAAAGAGGAGCAAACTGGAAACTATAAACTAAAGATAGTAGAAGTCTCACTATCTCTCTCTCTCTCTCTCTCTCTCTCTCTCTCTCTCTCTCTCTCTCTACATATAACTAATGTAATTATATCTGTTAACTAAATATCTATATCTACCTATCTCCAGGTCTATACTATAGTTAGACCAAGCTCCTATGCTGGACCTCTTACTTGTGGAGAGTACATTAGAATATTTTGATACTCTATCACTCTATCAAAATACTGTAAGCCAGTCTGGGTTAAATTAAATAATTCATAAGTTAAATGCTTACAAGGTAGAACGCCTGTCTTGTAAGCACCAGGTCGCGGGTTTGCGTTCCGCCTGATTCGTTCTCGGAACGGTTGGCTTTCTCCTATCCTGTCCTCATTTTCTCTTCGATTTCGGGACGGAACGTTATAGTATCCTCTATTAAACCTCCTTAAAGGTTTCACATTAATACCCGACCTGACGCCAGCACCTACTACTTACCTACTATTCAAAATTTTGGCGCCAACCAAGAAATTTATCAACCAGAAATCATGTTGAGTATTGGCACACGAAGAGGCTTCACATTAATACCCGACCTGACGCCAGCACCTACTACTTACCTACTATTCAAAATTTTGGCGCCAACCAAGAAATTTATCAACTAGAAATCATGTTGAGCTTTGGCACACGAACTGATGTCATTATCACACCAGAGAGTAGGATCATAAATAATTAAACCAATAAATAATAACTTCAAATGGAAACACACAGGTTTTAAGTGTTTTAAATACGAATTGAAAGGTAAGTCATATCTGTAAGTGTTCACTTTTTGACACACTGACTCCCACCGGGTTGGTTTTAAAATTAGGAATAAAGGACTCAAGAAGGGAGCATGCCCAAATGGTCACGGACACTCATTTGGATACTAACCAAGCAGAAAGGTCCCTAACTTAAGTGGTTCATTGAGAATAGGTGCATACCATTGCTGGCTTGGAGAAATTTAGAGGAAATGCCTACATTGCCTACATCATTTTGCTAAAAATGTTTAACGGCTAAGATCTTATCGTCCTTAAAGCGAAGGGAGAAGGAAGACAGGATAGGAGAAAGTCAGGCTTTCCTAGAACGAACTTTATCTGTTTAGCATAAACAGATAAGGTCCTGCCCACCCTGGGCAGAAATCGCACCTGCAACCTGTATAATACCTAATACAAGGCAGACGCGGCGGCCTGTATAATAATACCTACAAGGCAGACCCTCCAAGCGAACTAGGCTGGTAAATACGACGCTCCTTGGTCAGTTGGTCATCTCCCCAAGGAAAAACGACCCGAAACAGTTACCGTGTTGAGAATCGTTCCCAATAGAACAGTCCCCCTAGGTGGTCCTGAGAGATTTGAAATCTATAATCTAATCGAATAGAAATAGATATTTTTTCTCTCTCTCTCTCTCTCTCTCTCTCTCTCTCT
Organism: Diaphorina citri; assembly: GCF_000475195.1. Taxonomy (NCBI): domain Eukaryota; kingdom Metazoa; phylum Arthropoda; class Insecta; order Hemiptera; family Psyllidae; genus Diaphorina; species Diaphorina citri. The sequence goes on along the minus strand of NW_007378296.1, from coordinate 125,877 downwards.
CTCTCTCTCTCTCTCTCTCTCTCTCTCTCTCTCTCCCTCTATACATGTAATTAATGTAGTTATATCTGTTAACTAAATATCTACCTATCTCCAGGTCTATACTATAGGTATATTTAGACCAAGCTCCTATGCTGGACCTCTTACTTGTAGAGAGTACATTAGAATATTTTGATACTCTATCACTCTATCAAAATACTGTAAGCCAGCCTGGGTTAAATTAAATAATTCATAAGTTAAATGCTTACAAGGTAGAACGCCTGTCTTGTAAGCACCAGGTCGCGGGTTAGCGTTTCGCCTGCCGCCGCGCCGGGGCGTCCTAAATAGATAAGATTCGTTCTCGGAACGTTTGGCTTTCTCCTATCCTGTCCTCATTTTCTGTTCGATTTCGGGACGGAACGTTATAGTACTCTCTATTAAACCTCCTTAAAGGCCTTCTCAGCACTCATCACTCGCTTCAAGCGATGACTAGATCCTCGGTACCTTATTGTTTAACCGAATTAAAGACGATTTTAATTTCATTAAATTTCTATTTAATTTCGGTCCAATCGAAACGAGACGGGCAAGATTAATTTGTGAGGCGTTGCACGATGAGTGGTGGTGTGTGGTCCCAAAACCGAGCCTTGAGGTAGTTCCCTCAGTCCACAATCTGTAGACTTTAGACCGGTCTTCCGTAATTGCTTCACTGTAATGACCACGAAATTTGTAATTTGTAATGAATTTGTTAGAAAACAAACCTGGAGAGGGTCTGAAAACTTGAAGACTCCTCCAATCAGATCACAAGTGGGTCATAAATCATGACAAGTGAGGTTTGGGATCTTTAGGTCCAGGATTCCAGACATAAGTAGGTACTTAGTTACTTACCTACCTAAAATAATGGCCCATCCTATCGTGGATTTCGACCAGTTTGGTAGGTAACAGGAAAAGCCTTATTGATATTTAAAACAGAAGCAAGGGATTAGAAAAACTAGAGATGAACATGATGTAAGGATATTGCCGAATACAAGAAAATTGAAGAAACATAGATTGAAGAAGATGGAGAACAAACCTGGAGAGGGTCTGAAAACTTGAAGACTCCTCCAATCAGATCACAAGTGGGTCATAAATCATGACAAGTGAGGTTTGGGATGTTTAGGTCCAGGATTCCAGACATAAGTACTTAGTTACTTACCTACCTAAAATGATGGCCCATCCTATCGTGATATTCGACCAGTTTGGTAGCTAACAGGAAAATCCTTATTGATATTTAAAACAGAAGCAAGGGATTAGAAAAAGTAGAGATGAACATGATGTAAAGATATTGCCGAATACAAGAAAATCATAGATTGAAGAAGATGGAGTTTTTGGCATCTCCACTAATAACTAGACTATTCCTTTCTTTCTCAGCACTCATATTGGTGATGTATGGCTTTTGGATTTTTTGAAATTGAGGCGCCTCTACCATTGAACGTCTCTTCTGGCATAACTGCATTACAAGACGAATATCCATGCTAGACATAGGAAGAGCTAGACACCAGTATTTGACATAACACAAACACGGCAAAAAATCAATTTATTGCAGAACGTAGGTGTAATTAGATTTCAAAACAAAATGCTCTGATTTGTATCATAAACGGAGCTAATAGTTATCTCTAGCTCATAAATCACACATCGGTGTACGTGTGGGGTCTCAAGAGTTCACCCTCAGGCTGAAATTCAGCGAAAAGTCGGGGTTTCCAAGTGTGTGTAGTCTGAAATGACTTAATTATCCAGAGCGATGTGTAGTCTTCGGATAATAGGAGGGTTGTAGGCTCGGGGTAACCACTTGTTAATCACCTTCTCTTAATGTCTCTATTTGGTTTTTATTAGTACTTATTACCTTCCTATAGGCAGTAGACCTGGGTAGTTAAGTACTTTATGAACGATCTAATTTATAATAGTAATTTCTAGACTTGTAATAATAGTACCCTCATCTTGAGTTGCAAATGTTAGATGCAGTGTTGGGAAATGCGCAAAACTCCTGAGCGGTTTGTCCGATTTGTATGAAACTTGGCAAACATGTTTAGCATTTGAAGGGAAGTCATTTGCTTATATGTAGGTACCTACTAAATTTTGGCCTCAATCAGGCTTTTGGTGTTCCCATAAGGGTCCTTATTCTGAGTGAGTTCTTTCACCAAGACCACGAGTCTACTCATTTTATGCTAGCTCCTTTAACCAAGTTCTTTTATTCTTCTCCAATCTGGGGCCAATAATGGGGCAGCGATTTCGAAAAACATACTCAAAATTGCTCAATCTACACAAAATCTTCGGGATTTATGTTCCAAATTGATTGGAAATAATTTGAAAATCCTGGTAATCATCGCCGCTTGTAGCAAACTGGACCAATACATCCATAAACTAGGGAGGTACCTTACAGAATATGCTGAACTGCACCATAAACAATAGATCCACATATGTCTAGGTCTAATGAAGACATTAGTTGCTGCTATTAAAACTATTGGAAACCTATTAGAGAGGTAATTAGAAACAAGATCAAACCTGATGAGCCGAAAGCCTCTTCGGAGCTAACCGTCGGCGTGGTGAGAATTTGGATGGGTGACGGTCCGTGTACTTAGAACCTGACTTTTTGTTCTAATGCCAGCCACTCACACTGAGAGAAAAAATAGTGACAGGGTGCCTTAAGTTAGGATGGAAGAACTCTATTTTTTTTTTTTTTTAAAGATGAGTGTTCCACCGCCGTTTTTATTTCGTAGCAATGGAACAACTGCTACATTAGAGCATTAGACCTGTGTCGTAGCATGCCCATCCCGTAGTATGCCTCTCATCAGATGGGCGAGAAGAGACACAATACTTCCCATTTAGGTAACTTTATTTGACTTTAGATTCCCAGGAGATCCTAGTATAGGTGTAGGATCCTAAGAGGCTCCGAAAGAACTTTCGTTACATCACACTCAGGCAATAATTTTGAAACAAAGTACCGGTTACCGGGGCTTTTACCATATTGATTTTCAAACAAAGTGATTATGATGTTGAGTTACAAGCTGCTCCAAGCCATATTGGGATAGAACTTTGAATGATTGAGAGCCGTTTAGATTTTATATAAGCATCCAAGGAAAGAACCTTGGTGGTGTATTGGTTAAGGGGCTCGCTTCAACGCGCTTGATAAACAGGAGGACGTGAGTTCAATTCCAGCCAAGGCATGCCATTAGACCTGTGTCGTAGCATGCCCATCCCGTAGTATGCCTCTCATCAGATGGGCGAGAAGAGACACAATACTTCCCATTTAGGTAACTTTATTTGACTTTAGATTCCCAGGAGATCCTAGTATAGGTGTAGGATCCTAAGAGGCTCCGAAAGAACTTTCGTTACATCACACTCAGGCAATAATTTTGAAACAAAGTACCGGTTACCGGGGCTTTTACCATATTGATTTTCAAACATGTAGGATCCTAAGAGGCTCCGAAAGAACTTTCGTTACATCACACTCAGGCAATAATTTTGAACCAAAGTACCGGTTACCGGGGCTTTTACCATATTGATTTTCAAACAAGTGATTATGATGTTGAGTTACAAGCTGCTCCAAGCCATATTAGGATAGAACTTTGAATGATTGAGAGCCGTTTAGATTTTGTAGGATCCTAAGAGGCTCCGAAAGAACTTTCGTTACATCACACTCAGGCAATAATTTTGAACCAAAGTACCGGTTACCGGGGCTTTACCATATTGATTTTCAAACAAGTGATTATGATGTTGAGTTACAAGCTGCTCCAAGCCATATTGGGATAGAACTTTGAATGATTGAGAGCCGTTTAGATTTTATAAGCATCCAAGGAAAGAACCTTGGTGGTGTATTGGTTAAGGGGCTCGCTTCAACGCGCTTGATAAACAGGAGGACGTGAGTTCAATTCCAGCCAAGGCATGCAATTTTGTCCTCATTTATTTCAGAATTTGAGCACATAATGATAGACCTCTAAGAGCTCGGTGGTAGAGAACGGTATTAACCTCACATAAAGAACATGAAGTCAGTACCTTTGTAGGTATACGCTCAACGATAGACCTCTAAGAGCTCGGTGGTAGAGAACGGTATTAACCTCACATAAAGAACATGAAGTCAGTACCTTTGTAGGTATACGCTCAACATAAATCTAGAGATCTAGGTGATATATAATATGTCTATTAGACCGTCTGAGAGATTTAGGTCTCGAGCTTTTTCCTCCACACATTACGCTCCAACTGTATGACAGACCCAGGTCTGTCAGATGGTCAGAGTGACGGACATTAGAACAGAGAAAACAATCACAGACCCAAAAACAAACCTAAAGTTCCAGCGTAGGCTGTAAGCCTCACGATGGCTCCAAGATAAAACACAAACATGTGAACATTTCTGATTTATAGGATCACCAATATATATTATGTATATCTTTAGTCTCGTGAGTTTTTTTTTTTTTTTTTTTTTTAAATAAAGATTTTGTTTTGGGTGTTTTTTTTTTTTTTTTTTTTTTTTTTTTTTTTTTTTCGTCGCGTAATCAGCATATCCAATCAGACCTGACTAATTGGTCGTTGAGAAACGTTTTGATTCCGTTTCATTGGTTAAACGGTTGTCCGGTCGGTGGGGATCCCAATTATAAATATGTTTATGACTTTTCTCTTCTGTCGCTTGAAATTCCAATGAAATACTCAATCGAATTACTTATTCATGTACAGTCGTTTGAGATTGAATCGTACGTAGGCATCAATCTGGTGATTCTAGTATCTTGATTCGAGACGATAGATAATTTATTATTTTAATGATAATGAGACTAACCAAAGCTTTTTTTTTTGTGAGACTGCTGAATTCATATCGAGCTTTTCCAGTCTAGTTAGCTTGAGGGATAGCGCATCAGCCTTGTAAGCGCTAGGACGATTATGTCCTAAACAGATAAAACTTCATCTGTTAATAATAATAATAGTGCTTAATTATACTGCTCGCATAGGACTGAAAAGTCCCTTTACTCCAGCAGTATGCTACTACTATTATTGTGGTCATATTCTCAAATTATATTGAGGATACCCTTTACTCCAGCAGTAGGCTACTACTATTATTGTGGTCATATTCTCAAATTATATTGAGGATAAAATTCCATACCTCGGCTGGGATTGAATCCACGCACTCCTGTTTACCAGGCGAGCGCCTTGACCACTACACCACCGAGGTAGGTTTGGTTAAGGTCGTTAGATTTCCGCCCGGGGCAGATTTTATCCTGAAGGGATATTGTTCGTTCTCGGAACGGCTGGGTTTCTCCTATCCTGTCTTCCTTCTCTCTTCGCTTTCTGGACGATAAGACATTAGCAGTTACAGTCCCCTCTCTATGAAAGCTCTTTCAAAAAGGCTTTTATGTCTCTACTTTTCACTGGGACTTCAACCAGCTCCTCTTTGTCCCCACGAGGGTGAGTGCACCCCAGAATAATCACCACGTGATGTTCCAGACGATCACCTGTCCAAGCGGTCACTTTCATCTGCAATTGATGGATAGGTATTTAAAATATCTCTAGTAGCGCGGTCAAACTTTCTTGACTTGGCGGGGCGGAGCGCTACCGCGCTCCTTAATATTTCTATTGCTGCTTCTCGTTTCTCCTCGGTCATTTGATGAGAACTTCGACTTTGCCTGAGCATGCTCGGGCACTATACCTTAACAGTCTCCAAGCGCGAATTGAAAGGTAAGTCATATCTGTAAGTGTTCACTTTTTGACACGCTGACTCCCACCGGGTTGGTTTTAAAATTAGGAATAAAGGATTCAAGAAGGGAGCATGCCCAAATGGTCACGGACACTCATTTGGATACTAACCAAGCAGAAAGGTCCCTAACTTAAGTGGTTCATTGAGAATAGGTGCATACCGTTGCTGGCTTGGAGAAATTTAGAGGAAATACCTACATCATTTTGCTAAAAATGTTTAACGGCTAAGGTCTTATCGTCCTTAAAGCAAAGAGAGAAGGAAGACAGGATAGGAGAAAGTCAGGCTATCCTAGAACGAACTTTATCTGTTTAGCATAAACAGATAAGGTCCTGCCCACCCTGGGCAGAAATCGAACCTGCAACCTAATATCTACAAGGCAGACGCGCTATCCTCCAAGCGAACCAGGCTGGCAAATACGACGCTCCTTGGTCAGTTGGTCATCTCCCCAAGGAAAAACGACCCGAAACAGTTACCGTGTTGAGAATCGTTCCCAATAGAACAGTCCCCCTAGGTGGTCCTGAGTGATTTGAAATCTATAATCTAATCCAATCAAGTTTCCCCTGTTGTGCTCGGAAAGTTTTGCGTTCTACCTAACTCGAAAAGTTTACCGGAAAAGTATCGTTTCAATGCACACACATCGGCTTTCATTTTCCCCGTGTTATTTTCTACTTGAGTATACCTACTCCCCCCATTAAATTATTATGAACTTACGTTCAATGTATGTACCTACATAGGTATGTGGTAATCTCTATGTCTATAAGTTCGTACATACTTACTTGTTTATGTCATTGCTCGTACCTACGTATACAACATATATCTAATTTTGTATGTAGATAACGTGTACAACTGTACATATCCACTTACCTAAGTAGGTACCTAAAAATCCATTTATATTTCACGACAAAAAATCGAAATAGATAAGTAATGTATTATTACACCTATAAATAATATCAATAAAATATCTTGTTATTATCCTTATGTAGACCATACACCATATTGAGTAGGGTACATGAAATTTATTGAGTTGGGATCTTTAACGAGTGGTTAGTTGTTGGATGACTGGTAATTGAAATTGGTTATTTACAATACAAGAATATGAAGATTACGTATTTTATAGAAGTGAATCCAGGGAGATTTTATTAAAGTTGACAGGAAGGAATAGGTATTGTTTCGGTAAGGTACGTACATACGTAACTTTTTCTTTTCCAGCCAAGATGAAATTTATTGAGTTGGGATCTTTAACGAGTGGTTAGTTGTTGGATGACTGGTAATTGAAATTGGTTATTTACAATACAAGAATATATGAAGATTACGTATTTTATAGAAGTGAATCCAGGGAGATTTTATTAAAGTTGGCAGGAAGGAAGGTCTTGTACAAATAGGTATTGTTTCGGTAAGGTACGTATACATACGTAACTTTTTCTTTTCCAGCCAAGGTAATGTATGCAAAACCATCTATTAAATATTAATAGCTAAATTTTAAAAATTGAAATTGATACATACAAGCTTCTTATTTGTCAAAGAATGAAATTGGTTATTTACAATACTATGAAGATTACGTATTTTATAGAAGTGGTTCCAGGGAGATTTTAGTAAAGTTGACAGGAAGGAAGGTCTTGTACAAATAGGCATTGTTTCGGTAAAGTACGTCCATACGTAACTTTTTCTTTTCCAGCCAAGGTAATGTATGCAAAACCATCTATTAAATATTAATAGCTAAAATTTAAAAATTGAAATTGGTACATACAATTTTCTTATTTGTCAAAGTTAAAGTACGATGTGGATGTTCAAAAACCCTCCAAGTGCGGTGAAGGACAATGTGAAACTGGGTCCCATACAGATTGATACAAATGAACTGGAATGTATCATCAAAACAGCTCATACAAAAGCCAAAGCTCAAGAGACTCGCAATGACAACCTATCCAAACATGCGAATATAATAAACTTGAGCAAAGCTTTCATAAAAACAGTCACGAAAAATCCCAACTATAACGAAGATCAATACATCTTGAATATCGAAGTCAAGGAAAAGAAACCTATTAGAACTGATACAGACGATAAAAGCCATAACTTGTTGAGCAAAATTATCAAACGAAGAGCTCGGAGAGATTATAAAGTGATAGACGCAACAATCGACCCAAAACTATTCTCACATGAGCTTATCAACAGCAACTTTGGTGAAAAGAAAAGAATAAAAACACTCCGACTCATATGTTTAGCAATAATAACTGAAAATCGATCGTGGAAGAATACGCTCTACTCATTGATATCATACAAAACCCAAGAAAAGTGTGCCAACAGTGAAGATATTGACATTCGAGAAGTAATCATTGAATGGGAGGAAGAATCTGATGGACATGGGTCTAAAAAGCACAAAACTCGGAAACGCTACAAGACACACCTTTCAAAAAATCCAAATGCAAATTACAAGGATTGTGGACTTCACTTATTCAATTTAAGCAAAAATAACAACGATTGTTTTAAAATAGAAGTCAACCCAAAATCTTGCTCTAAATGTGATTTATCACAAAATAAACATCACTTGAAAAATAACTCAAAGTGTAAAGATGATCACGTGAAACATTGTTCTGGATGTAATGAAGAGATTTCTGGAGATTCTAAACAACAGGAAAACGGGTGTAACAATGAACAAAATAATACTCCCGAGAAAAAAAATCAGTCCCAGGCAAGACTACCAACAGAAACGAATGAAAATAGAGAAAATAACTGTGGCAACTATCAACAAGATCCATCTTTGAGTACTGAAATTAAACAAATAAAACACAAAGTTTTAGAAATAATTGAAAGTATTGCAACATCCACAAAAGCTGATAAGGACCTTGGTGATAAATGTTCCTTATTGTATGGAGTAAATGGTCTAGTTCTCAATAAATACCCTCAGCAATGCAATTATTGTCAAACTTTTAATATGTTAGTATCGCAAGACGCACATCCTTTGTTCACTTATACTGAAGTAACAGAAGATGAAAGTACTGCACCCTTCAATAATAAAGAAAGAAATATTACAGTAACACTTTCTAAAAACTGCCATTCCAAAACATCGGATAATCAAAAAGCTAAAGTAACTAACTACGAAAAGCATACAAGTTCAGAAAGCTTGTATGGAACAAATTATCAGAAAGTCAAAACATCGGATAATCAAAAAGCTAAAGTAACTAACTACGAAAAGCATACAAGTTCAGAAAGCTTGTATGGAACAAATTATCAGAAAGAGGATAAAAGTATTGAAAATGAAAGCACTGATCTGATTCAAAGAAAACATGGAAAAAAGAGATCCAACTTGACCAAACTTAAAAATCGATTTTTCCGGCGAGATCGCAGGACAGATAAGAAACATGAAAATATTCGGGGAGACTCCGTCGATCGATGTCGACTGAACCCGTACACTGCCTCGACAACATAGATTCACCTCTTCACCTCGTCGATCTACGGCGTCGACTATGTGTGAACACAGCTTTACTCGAGTGAAGACCTCACTTTAAGAAATGTTCATATTCGGGGAGTCTCAAGTCTTGAAATAGAAAGTCAGTCGACTAGACAAATCTACGATATATTTTGTAAACAATGTAAGAAAAGTGAGAAAGATAAAATGGAGATTAAGTACAACGACGAAACAGACGTTTCAAAGGGAACAGGTCTGAGGAAGATAAGAGAAAGTTACCTACCTGACAATGTCCCAGAGCAAAATCCTCATGGATCATCAGAAACCTTACAATTTATTCGGGGAGTCTCAAGTCTTGAAATAGAAAGTCAGTCGACTAGACAAATCTACGATATATTTTGTAAACAATGTAAGAAAAGTGAGGAAGATAAAATGGAGATTAAGTACATCGACGAAACAGACGTTTCAAAGGGAACAGGTCTGAGGAAGATAAGAGAAAGTTACCTACCTGACAATGTCCCAGAGCAAAATCCTCATGGATCATCAGAAACCTTACAATTGCAACATGACAGTGGCAAACTACTGGAGACACTGAAAAGCAAACTAGATCCAGATGAACTAGAATCCATGAAACTAGTCCTGAAAGAGAATTCGTATCATTTGTTAGAACTACTGCAAACTTGTTCCCAGAAAAAAGAGCAAAATTTAACAAAAATCACTTGTAAAAATGAACAACCCAAAATACTTTCTTCACAAAATCCTCTCGAGCTGAGAAACTCTCAAGAAAACAACCGAGCTTCGCCTTGTCGGAATAAGCCTTCCAGGAAGCCCAATATTACAACTAAACTCGAAACAGTCGAAACCAATAAAAATAACGCAGGTTTAGCAACGAAAATAAGCAATGAGGTCACAAATAGTGATAATAGTGTTGCAAAAACCGACGCCAACCAAAAAGATTGCCCACCAGAAAAAGGTAAGTTCTTGAACAAACTATTTGGCAAAAAGATGATCTCGACAATTTTTGGAAGTACGAAATCTCTCGAAGATAAGAAATCAAGTGTGATAATACCAAGATGGGCACAATGTGACATGGAACATGATAGACCGAAAGGAGAAACTTCTTGGCAGAAAAACGTCACTAAAAAGAAACCCACTGCTGTGGAACCCTCACAAGACAAAACAATCGACACTAAAAAAGAAATTGAAACAATAAGAGAATTCAATATTGTATCCAAAGCAGTTGGATCTCTAAATAAAAAGAGTGTCATGGTAAATAATAAAAGAACTAAAGATAGTGTTGCAAAAACCGACGCCAACCAAAAAGATTGCCCACCAGAAAAAGGTAAGTTCTTGAACAAACTATTTGGCAAAAAGATGATTTCGACAATTTTTGGAAGTACGAAATCTCTCGAAGATAAGAAATCAAGTGTGATAATACCAAGGTGGGAACAATGTGACATGGAACATGATAGACCGAAAGGAGAAACTTCTTGTCAGAAAAACGTCACTAAAAAGAAACCCACTGCTGTGGAACCCTCACAAGACAAGACAATCGACACTAAAAAAGAAATTGAAACAATAAGAGAATTCAATATTGTATCCAAAGCAGTTGGATCTCTAAATAAAAAGAGTGTCATGGTAAATAATAAAAGAACTAAACGTAAGTTTACAGAAAGTGGGAATCCAAAGTCTACAAACCCAAGAAGAGACGACTTTCATGTTATTATTCCAAAGTCCAACTTCAACGACAATAACTACCATGGGAAAACATATACCTCATACAACAGTCATGCTAATGTCCATGAAAATCACTCGAATGAAGAAACTACTAGCACCATAGAAACAAGACCTCGTCGTTATCCCAAAAAGAAGACACCGTTTTCAATGCCAAGACAACAACCAAATACGAACCATGCCACAAACTATTATCAAAGGGCAAAACCTACAAAATTGGAAAGTAAATATAAAAATTCAAGACATAGAAATGGTGCTAGCACCATAGAAACAAGACCTCGTCGTTATCCCAAAAAGAAGACACCGTTTTCAATGCCAAGACAACAACCAAATACGAACCATGCTACAAACTATTATCAAAGGACAAAACCTACAAAATTTGAAAGTAAATATAAAAATTCAAGACATAGAAATGGTCTAAATAGAAAATCGGACAGGAAAATGAAGAATTGGAACCATCTTCTGCAGAGAAACAGTTCTCGTCTCTCCAATTTATTTATGAAGAAAGAGAGCAGCAATCTTTCAAGAAGAAACACTAGTAATATGAACTTGAAAAGATGTTATCCTTATGAAAATTTGAAAGGATTATAAAAGATTTTAAATTCTAAGGTTGCGTCTCTCCAATTTATTTATGAAGAAAGAGAGCAGCAATCTTTCAAGAAGAAACACTAGTAATATGAACTTGAAAAGATGTTATCCTTTTGAAAATTTGAAAGGATTATAAAAGATTTTAAATTTTAAGGTTTAGCTACAAATATTACATAGATAGTTCACCTCTGTCATATGAGTAATCCTGTTCAGATATTAATAAACCGTTCAAATAGGCGTTAATAAACCGTATCAATGTACCCCATGTTCTCCTGTGGACCAGTAAACACAACATTGTAGCTAGAATGTGTTTCACTAGTTCATTAAACAATCAATTTATCACTCACCAATTACAAAACTATAATTTCATATGCTGTAGGTAGGTACACACCAATAATTAGAGAGAGATGGTACTATAAAACTTCCAAGTATTGAATGTTCATTACTGCCTCCATCAGAACATGTTTGAGAAAGGGGGGTTCTGAGATAATAGGTGACTTTCAGGCTAATATGTTATTATCTATAATAATCATAATGTACAGCCCTGACCAAGTGACCAATAAATAATCGTTTAATTCGAAGATTGAAAATTACGGTAAGATCACGGGGAGATGAGAGCAAGGGAGGTCGGTATAGTCTGAGACTCTGAGAGTGAGGTAGGAAAATCAAATTGGAAGTTTGGTGTTCTAGAGAGCAGAAAACATGATCCAAGCCAACCTACTGCCTAGTTAACGTGGAGGGCAGCGTCTGCCTTGTAAGCTCTAGGTCGCAGGTTCAATTTCCACTAGGGCCGGATTTTATCCTGAACGCTCCTGAGGCTTTTCTGAGTAAGTTCTACAATTGACACCACTAGTAGATAATTTATGAAAGTACCTAAGTACTAGATACCTACGTACATAAGAAAATCTTTTTTTATGCATGTTTTCAGGGAAAACAAAATCCACAGGCTTGAGAAAAGCAATTCAGCGAGGGTGGTGGCTGGTGGCATGCACAAAAGTTTCCATAGTTTGGAGAACTTTCTAATACAGGTAGATACAAGTTTCCCCTGTTGTGCTCGGAAAGTTTTGCGTTCTACCTAACTCGAAAAGTTTACCGGAAAAGTATCGTTTCAATGCACACACATCTGCTTTCATTTTCCCCGTGTTATTTTCTACTTGAGTATGCCTACTCCCCCCATTAAATTATTATGAACTTACGTTCAATGTATGTACCTACATAGGTATGTAGTAATCTCTATGTCTATAAGTTCGTACATACTTGTTTATGTATTTACTTGTACCTATACAACATATATCTAATTTTGTATGTAGATAACGTGTACATATCCACTTACCTAAGTATGTACCTAAAAAGCCATGTAGGTATATTTTACGACAAAAAAAAGTTTTTTTACAAAGATGAAAATCAAAATCAGACAAACGGTTCAATTAAAATAGACGAGTTAAATTGTCGTCCGTTCCATTTTATTGTGTGAGAAAATGGTGGTGATGTCAAAACTACCGTTTTCTAATAGGCGGGAGATCTTTTAGAAGGCTCCATTCACAGGTGATTCAAACTCCCAGAGGTGTCATGGGATAACGTATTTGCCATTGCGAAGCAGGAGGAAAATATTCAACCCTTAAGGAGAATTCGTTTGATTTGATTTGGACTGTGTAGGGTCTCTTGTAAGGGACCTCTTTTGTCTTTAAATAAAGAGATCTAATGTTCGTCCAAACCGAATGGTTAACCTATTTAGTTCATTATTTACAATTGATTGTTATGATGTTATGTATGATGGTAATTGCTGGGAACTTCCTTCGGGCCAGCCTTAGCTTGGTTGGTAGCCCCTCTACCTTGTAAGCGCTAGGTCGCGGGTTCGATTCCCGCCCGGGGCGGATTTTATCCTGAACGGATAAGATTCGGTCTCGGAAAGGTTGGTTTTCTCCTATCCTGTCTTCCTTCTCTCTTCGATTTTGGGACGATAAGACCTTGGCAGTTACAATTCCCTCTATCAAACCTCTTAAAAAAAATATGGTCCTTTGGGCCGGATTGTTAGTTGATTGTATGTATGTACCAACCTACATCATAAGGGTACTACTAAATTACTACTACCTACTATTAATGGACAGAATATGGACAGAATTCACACATTTCCTTTTGAAAAATGGCGGTAAATTTTGTTCACACTTGATACCTGGGTGGCTGAAGAGGTAAAAAAAGATGAAAGAGTTTATTAAACTGCATTGACGTTTGAAATTTCCACGTGTATGCCTCTAGATAAATATTGGGTGACAACACAGAGAGACCTAAGTATTAAAACAAACATTACGACCAAACTATCTCTCTCTGTATCTCTCTTTTAGAAGGGATGTCCCTAAGTACTAACTTATCAAATCTATCATCAATGAAATACCTACCAACCTAAGTACTAACTTATCAAATCTATCTTCAATACTTATGTATAATTTGACAAGTTCCTAATCTGGGAATAGATACGTATACAATGTATACATAGACCAAACTATCTCTCTCTCTCTCATAGAGTGGCATGGTACACTACCTGTAATTTCTACCTAGGTCCTATTAGCAGAGGCATAACTAACTGATTGACAATTGACACATCATATTTTGGGATTTTTGGGTCATTAAAAGTACACCGAGCCAGCCTAGTAAGCTTAGTTGATAGTGCGTCTGCCTTGTAAGCGCTAGGCCGCGGGTTCGATTCCCGCCCGGGGCGCACTTTATCCTGATGGGATAATGTTCGTTCTCGGAACGGCCCACGTGTATGCCTCTAGATAAATATTGGGTGACAACACAGAGAGACCTAAGTATTAAAACAAACATTACGACCAAACTATCTCTCTCTCTCTCATAGAGTGGCATGGTACACTACCTGTAATTTCTACCTAGGTCCTATTAGCAGAGGCATAACTAACCGATTGACAATCGACACATCATATTTTGGGATTTTTGGGTCATTAAAACAACATCTATAAAATGACATTTTTGATTTGCCGGCAACAGCCTAGTTTTGGTATCTTAAAAGGTAGAGCGTCTATCTTCTAAGCTCTGGGTCGCGGGTTCGATTCCCGCCCACGGAGAACTTTATCCTAAACAGATAGGGAACGAACGGCTGGCTATCCTCCTATCCTGTCTTCCGTCGATTTCGGGACGATAAGACCTTCGTTGTTACAGTTCCCTCTATCAAACCTCGAAAAAAATGGCTAATTTTATTCCAATCTGGTCTGGTTAACAAACCGAAAATTACGAAAAAGGATTGAAATAAAAATAGGTAAACGAGTTCGAATTCCAAAGGATTTGAAGTTTGAACCAAAAACTAGTTACACATTACACACCTTTTTGATACACTTGCTGCTCTCTAGTGGAATTCGTTCGAACATTCTGGAAATGAAACCGGTAGAGCAGTGGTACCCAAAGTTTTCTGTAACCAGCCTTGCTTGGAGTCCAGCCCGCCTGCCTTGCAAGAGCTAGGTCGGGGGTTCGATTCCCATCCAGGCCGAACTTTATTCAAATAAGGTTCGTTCTCGGAACGTCTGGCTTTTTCTCTTCAATTTCAGGACGATAAGATCAACGTTGTTCAGTTACTTCTATCAAACACATATTGGGAAAAACCTGGTAAACAGGAGGGCGTGGGTTCAATCCCAGCCGAGGTATGGAATTTTATCCTCAATTTTGAGGATAAAATTCCATACCTCGGCTGGGATAGAACCCACGCCCTCCTGTTTACCAGGCGAGCGCCTTGACCACTACACCACCGAGGATAGGATAGGGAAATTAAAAATGGGCCAATTAACATAGAGTTAACATTAAACTTTGTGTCCAGTGTCCATACAGTCGACTCCGTCGATCGATGTCGACTGAAACCGTACACTGCCTCGACAACATAGATTTACCTCTTCACCTCGTCGATCGACGGCGTCGACTATGTGTGGACACAGCTTTACTCGAGTGAAGACCTCACTTTAAGAAAACGCTACAAGACACACCTTTCAAAAAATCCAAATGCAAATTACAAGGATTGTGGACTTCACTTATTCAATTTAAGCAAAAATAACAATGATTGTTTTAAAATAGAAGTCAACCCAAAATCTTGCTCTAAATGTGATTTATCACAAAATAAACATCACTTGAAGAATAACTCAAAGTGTAAAGATGATCACGTGAAACATTGTTCTGGATATAATGAAGAGATTTCTGGAGATTCTAAACAACAGGAAAATAGGTGTAACAATGAACAAAATAATACTCCAGAGAAAGAAAATCAGTCCCAGGCAAGACTACAAACAGAAACGAATGAAAATAGAGAAAATAACTGTGGCAACTATAATAACATCGAACCGTTTCATCCCCCAATTTCAAGTTTCCCTTTCTCAATCGAACGGAATCTTTCAAGAGCCATCTTCCTGAAAGGTACCTATTCTATTTTTTCAACACCACCTACTGAGCGATGCTCTAGAAGTGAGAGCAGAACCTGAAGAGATATTTTTCTATTGACAATAGGGAAACCAGAGGCGGATCGAGAAAAATCCGGGAAAATGATGACCTTCTAACGAAAAAATAGGGCAGGTAACTATCATAGTAATCTTAAATTACTATGTTTTTCTGTGGTTGATTCTCAAAATGAATATTTTATTTGAAACTATAGTAGTTCTGTGAACTGTTAGACCTTCTCAGACTCTTTGGCCCAAGCCGAGACGACTGAAGGTGAGAGCTATAGAGATATTTAGCATGAGATATACGCAAGGTTTATTTCAAAACGCCTCCAACAATAAAAGATTCGCAAATATAAGATAGCTACGTCTACCTATCTTTAAGGTGAAGAAGTACCTACCTATACGTCTTACGTAATTAAAATACCCACATCCCATTTGTTAAGATAACACTAGAACCTCAGACAGCAACTCGTTCAAATATAGGTACAAATATTTGCAATCAATACAAGATCTAGAAGTGAGAGCAGAACCTGAAGAGATATTTTTCTATTGACAATAGGGAAACCAGAGGCGGATGGAGAGAAATCCGGGAAGATGATGACCTTCAAAAGAAAAAAAAATAGGGCAGGTAACTATAGTAGTAATCTATCATTACTATGATAGGGCAGCACCTACTGAGCGATGCTCTAGAAGTGAGAGCAGAACCTGAAGAGATATTTTTCTATTGACAATAGGGAAACCAGAGGCGGATCGAGAGAAATCCGGGAAGATGATGACCTTCATAAGAAAAAAAAATAGGACAGGTAACTATAGTAGTAATCTTTCATTACTATGATAGGGCAAGTAACTATCATAGTAATCTTAAATTACTATGTTTTTCTGTGGTTGATTCTCAAAATAAATATTTTATTTGAAACTATAGTAGTTCTGTGAACTGTTAGACCTTCTCAGACTCTTTGGCCCTTTGGACGAATGTACGTATGAATGCAATTCAGATGTACCTATCGAAATAAAAAAGAAGTACCTGTTGATTCTCAAAATAAATATTTTATTTGAAACTATAGTAGTTCTGTGAACTGTTAGACCTTCTCAGACTCTTTGGCCCTTTGGACGACTGTACGTATGAATGCAGTTCAGATGTATCGAAATAAAAAAGAAGTACCTACCTATACAATCTATACATCTTACGTAATTGAAATACCTACATCCCATTTGTTAAGATAACACTAGAACCTCAGACAGCAACTCGTTGAAATATAGGTACAATATTTGCAATCAATACAAGGAAAGTACAATTTTTTCGTCGATGGGGGGCATCAAACCCTACGCCTCTACCCTGTGGAAACAAAGATCTACCACCTATCTGCTACTCTGCTCCTGTCTCTTTTCCACCCGGTTTCAAAGGAAAAAGACAATTATACAGTCTGAGAAACACAAATACATAAATTGAGAATAGGGAAGCAGGACCAAATAATGGTCCTGTCCTGTACTGTTAGTAAGTATTAGGTTAGTTCGGTTGGAGACAAAACTATAAAATAAGTCCCAGTTAAATTGACAGGAAAGAGAAAAAGAACATAAACTTCTACTGCAAAATAATTATCCCTTTGTCAACCAACGGACAACAGCTTTACTCGAGTGAAGACCTCACTTTAAGAAATGTTCAGCCAGCCTAGTTAGCTTAGTTGGTAGTGCGTCTGCCTTGTAAGCGCTAGGCCGCGGGTTCGATTCCCGCCCGGGGCGGATTTTATCCTGATGGGATAATGTTCGTTCTAGGAACGGCTGGCTTTCTCCTGTCCTGTCTTCCTTCTCTCTTCGATTTCGGGACGATAAGACCATAGCAGTTACAGTTCCCTCTGTCAAACCTCTTAAAAATAAAAAAAAGGTACATGGTAGACTAATACATACCACACCTTAAGAAATGTTCATAATTTCATAGTTTGTTGTCCTTAATTTTCCAAAACCAACCCGACTTCGCTATTCGCCACTGACAATTGACAATAACATCGAACCGTTTCATTTTTAAAAAACCCTTTTCCAAAAAATTTTTTTTTTTTTTAAAAAAAAAAAAAAAAAAAAAAAAAAAAAATCGGAGATATCAATTAGTTAACCTGGATTTTGCAAAGATCCATCTGATGGTGAGAGCTATAGAGATATTTAGCATGAGATATGTACGCAAGGTTTATTTCAAAACGCCTCCAACAATAAAAGATTCGCAAATATAAGATAGCTAGGTCTACCTATGTTTAAGGTGAGATGTAGAAGATATAGCATGTGGAGACGGTATTGTAGTGCGAAGTTTGGGGGTTCGCAAATTAATTATCCATGCTGGTGTGAAGGTCTTAGAGGATTGTAGAATGGACACCAATGGATGTAGGAGATTAGGATATCAGTAACTTCAATCTTTAGTGCCAGGAGTGCCAGGACTATCCGGTCTAGCCATCTGACTCGTGTGGTCTGTGTCGTAGCATGCACATCCCGTAGTATGCCTCTCATCAGATGTGGAAGAAGGACCAAATTAGGGATTGAATTACGTCGGACAGAGGAAAAATTGGAAGCACCCACTCCAAGATGCATATTCACTACATAATTGAGCAGCATTAAGCGGAAAAGAACCATCCATAAGGCAATCTCCCTTATGGAAAAGCGCCAATTATGGAAAAGGCCCTATTCAAAGGCCCCTTATGGAAAAGGCCCTATTGCCCTACCTATTCAATTGTCCAAACCTTCCAACCATCCTGAAAAACAGCCTTGTGGAGTTGTGGATCAATCCTGTAGAGGTGGCGTACCTCCTGGGCTTAGGCACGAAGATGAAGTAAACAACAACAACATGGAAAAGACGAGCAAGAAAATTAAAAAAATACATAGGTATTAAATATGTAGATACCTATATGCATGTATATCGGGTGAATACTGTATAGCGGTGTAGTTCAATAGTTGATGTCATCGAAAATAGAAACGGGGGTGATGTCAATGCTGATGTGTTGACTGATTGCTTTTCCATCAGACCCCAATAATTCTGTCTACTATCAGGACATGGAATATGGCAACTGATAGTAGGAAGCGGTGTTTGGCTGGCTGAAAAAGTGTTGATTTTTGTTCCGTGAGTGGTGAAAAAAGGCCGTAAAAAATCGAATATCTCTTCTATAACTACTTTTACAACAACTGGTTCTCTTATGGAATTCTAGTTTTAACGTTAAAAAAGGTTTGAATTTCGCAATTTTTTGCCGTTATTTTTTCTGTTGGTAAAAAAGTAGGTAGGTAGGTACCTATGTAAAAAATAGGTAGGTAACTAGGTACCTATCCATTTTCTATGGATAAGTAGTTGAATAATAGACTGCCTAATTCATTAGAATCATTAGTGATTAGTTGATTAGGAACAATTTTAATTGTTTTATTATTTTTTATCCAACGAAAGTTAAGTTTTCATTGAAATTTGCACCGTTATTATTACCAAGTGAATTTAAAACGTTCTGGTCTTCAAAAATCTCCTACATTAGGTACCTGTACCTACCTAATCTTCAAAAGTTCGAATTGGATTTTGTATGAGAAGGTTGGCTGCAAGAGCGTGAGACTCCTTCATTCTTCAAGAACCAAGGCTTGAAAAATCTTCAAGGGTGAGTTTATGTAACTTATTTCTTTATTTGTTACCTAAAAGTCAGCTCCCATGGCGTAGTGGTCACTGCGCTCGCCTTGCACGCGGGAGACCCGGGTTCGATTCCCGGCGGGGTCAAGAAATTTGTATCATGCAAATAATTGATTCCGTGACTGGCTGTTTCGGGGCCCTCATCTTCGTGAGGAAAATGAGTAGCTATGACATATAAATGCGCATAGCGACCGGTGCCAGCATGGTAGGTGAATATTGGTTGTTAGGATTATTGAGATATTGGGGAAATCCTACAATGCTGCAGTAAGCACCAAAGTTGTGACATAATAACACAAAGAAACTGCATTTACATTTATTTGTTACCTAAATAATGACGGCTCGATTACCGCTCAGTACGGACTTTACCCTTATGAGATAAGGTTCGTTCTCGGAACGGCCGGCTTTCTTCTATCCTGGTCCTGATTCTCCCTTTGATTTTGGGACGATAAGACCGCCGTTGTTAGAGTTTCCTCTATCAAACGGTTACCAACCTCAGTGGTGCAGTGGTTAGCGTGGTGGACTTCGGATCTGGAGGTTGGTGGTTCGAGTCCAAGTCAAGTCAAAAAATTTAGCGTAGTGCATTAAGCGGGGAACGACCTTTTTGACAAGCATTTATGCTTAACACAATTAAAATTCCTTTATCAAACGGTTAGCCTAGTGGTAGTGTGCTTGCTCGCCATGCAGAAGGTGTCGGGCTCGATTCCCACCACTGACAAAAAATTGTACCCGTTTTTCGATGGCAAATGTTTCAACGGGTTACTTGTGTTCTCGTGTTGACCCAGCACCTAAATGGGAAGTATTGTGTCTCTTCTCACCCATGTGTTGGCAGGCACTTCCCAGGTATACCTACTATGAGCATGCTACGACACAGAGCACACGAGTCTAATGTAGCAGTTGTTTCATTGTCACGAAATGAAAACGGCGGTGAAACACCAATTAAAAAAAAAAAAAAAAAAAAAAAAAAACCAAAATAAAAAAAAAAAAAAAAAAAAAAAAAAATGGCCACGTTTATTTCACTCTTGACAAAACAAAACAAAATTTACGAAATAGGATTGAAATAAAATATAAGGGCTCAACAGGAGTTGAACCAAGAACTTGGTAGTTATGTACACACCTTTTCGATACACTTGCTGCTCTCTAGTGGAATTCGTTCGAACATTCTGGAAATGAAACCGGCAGAGCAGTGGTACCCAAAGTTTTGTGTAATCAACCTTGCTTGGAGTCCAGTGGGCCTGCCTTGTAAGCGCTAGGTCACGGGTTCGATTCCCGCCCAGGGCGAACTTTATCTAAAAGATAAAGATATCTAAAAGATAAAGTTCTCGGAATGTCTAAAAGATAAAGATATCTAAAAGATAAAGTTCTCGGAATGTCTGACTTCTCTCTCTTCAATTTCAGAGAGGATAAGGACCAAACGTTGTTACAGAAGCTTCTTCAAACACAATTTTGGAATACATCTGTCTCTCTCACGGAAAAGACATAGCATAGATGAATAGGTTGGTATCTAAACATAAATAAGTCTTTTATTTACAATAAAGTAAGTCGATATAAAAAATATAATAATCTTACTAGAACATAAACAAACCACAATACTACTTCTAGCTACAAAACAATACAACAGTCTACCTACGTATCTATATCAAAATAATAAATTATATATAACATAATAATTATAATTTATTATTATAAGTAGGTAGGTATAATAACACCTAATAATTAATACCTATAAAATAAGTAAACATTCTTAGTGGACAAAAGGGGATGAGTTGGGGAATGAAAGAACATAGTTCAAAATAAAAACATGATAAAAATCAATAAAATAATAAAAGAGTTTAAATAATAAATAAAGCAGTTCAAAAAATCATCGAAAAAAAAAAACTAGTATGCCAGAATGACAGTTTGAGTTTAAACTTTGTTTATGTTTAAACCGATTTCTGATTAACCCAAAGATTTTGATCAACCAATCAAATTAACAACTACAAAGTTTTTAACTCATGAGTTCGGTTGTAGTTCCGGCCGTTTTATGGATAAAAAATAATAATGGGACGACGGACTAAAAAGGGGAAATTTGGGGGAATGAAAGAACGTAGTTCTAAAATAAAACATGATAAAAATCAATAAAAAGAAATTGAAACAAAGTCGGGCACACAACCACAACACAATTGTACATGTACATACCTAATTCCACCAAAAAATAAATTAGTGGAGCATAGCTTCTAAATTAAAAGTTAAAACAGAAAGACTACGTATCTACAAATACAACACAAAAGTCAACAAAGTACCTACCTATTTTCCTTTTGTAAAATTTCATGGTGGTAGTGATGGAAAATGGGGAAATGGACCATAGACTGGCATTGTACCATTTCCCTATTTCCCACCATTACCACTTGAAAATTGTGAAAGGAAAATACACCTTATATCAGCACACTTGGTATTTCGTCAGTACCTACCTAAATAGTGGGGATTTCATGTTGAAAAAATAATCTATGTACAGAATTCGCAATTTTATTATGTACAAAATATTCGTCATTTCGTTTTCGATTTAAAAAAAAAAGGCTAGCTAACTATGTAGGCATTGTAGGCTGTTCAGCCAGCCTAGTTCGCTTGGAGGATAGCGCGCCTGCCTTGTAAGCGCTAGGTCGCGGGTTCGATTCCCTACCCCTCTGGTCTGGCGAATAAATTTAAAGGAGGGAGTCTTTTC
Organism: Diaphorina citri; assembly: GCF_000475195.1. Taxonomy (NCBI): domain Eukaryota; kingdom Metazoa; phylum Arthropoda; class Insecta; order Hemiptera; family Psyllidae; genus Diaphorina; species Diaphorina citri. The sequence continues at coordinate 103,686 of NW_007378296.1, read as the reverse complement.
TGGCGTCTTAGATTAAAATCAGCATCTTCCCACATGTCTGCCTCGTCTGTGGGGCTAGATGTCAAATTGTAGGGCTCTCTATCTCTAGAGCTAGATGAAATATTGTAGGGTTCTGTAGAGCTAGTAGATCCCAAATTGTAGGGCTGTGTAGGGCTAGATACCAAATTGTTGGGTTCTGTTGGGCTAGATCTCAAATCTTTGTGTTCTGTAGGGCTAGATGTCATTTTGTAGAGCTGTATAGGGCCCGATAATCTCCGGTTGTAGGATTCTGTAGGGCTAGAGAATGCAAGATTGTAGGGTTCTGTAGGGCTGTTTGCCAGACTGCAGGATTCTGTAGGGCTATTTGCAAGACTGCAGGATTTTGTAGGGCTCAGAGGTGCGAGCCCAACTACCTGATATCATTTCAGAGAGCTTCTGGTTGTTCGTTTTTTAACAGTTGTGCTGCGAAGCTGAAACAAAACAACAAACATTAGTTCAAGGAGGAAGAAATAGTTCACAGACCATAAACAGTTTAAGCAATCTGATTGGTTCATTTCATACGTTTTAGCCAATCAGATTTGCTTAATCCAAGAGTTAAAGTCGGATTCTCATCCTAGATTCCTAGCCATAGCGATACAAGAAATTGATTCGTTTGAATATCTTACGGGCAGAATAGGAAAGACTAAGCACAAGTCCTCACGATGGATGATGGCTGACAGGAAGAGCCTATTTAACATGGCTTGAGATAACCTGGGTGCAGTGGTGTATGACTGATAAAAAACTTTATTTAACGGCTAACACTAAATTCGTTAAAACAACAACCATTCTACTGAGACAAGACACTGGAGTTTAAATTTAAATAAGCAGGGATTTAAGAAAATAATAAATCTTTTATTCGGTTATAATGAAATTTGTAAGTAGGTTTAAAAACGAGGTAAAAGATTTCGAAGGCTCACAACGAAAGACTAGGTGGGAGGAAGGTTTTCAGCTCGTAAGACAATAGATCGAATCGCAAGAATTCCCTCTGTGTCATTTTGGGTATTCTGTAAATGCTCGAGGAAAATATTAAGGACAAAGGGAAAAAAACAACACTCGTAAATAAGCAAATAAAACCAAAAATATTCACACGTAGTTGGGGAATGAAAGAACATAGTTCAAAAATAAAACATGATAAAAATCAATAAATAAATAAAAAGAGTACCGTTCGAAAATCTGTCGAAAAAAACTGGTATGGCCAGAATGACAGTTTGAGTTTAAACTTTGTTTAGGTTGAACTGATTTCTGATTAACCCAAAAAAGATTTTGATCAACCAATCAAATTAACAACTAGGTACAACATTTAAACTCATCAGAATGACAGTTCGAGTTTAAACTTTGTTTGGGTTGAACTGATTTCTGATTAACCCAAAGATTTTGATCAACCAATCAAATTAACAACTACAAAGTTTAAACTCATGAGTTCGGTTGTAATTCCGGCCGGTAATGGATGGAAAAAATAATAATGGAACGACAGGCTAAAAAGGGGAAATTTGGGGAATCTTACAAGTGTAATAGCCAATGGAAAAGCAGAATTTTGAATTTGGACGAATCATATCGAAATATGGAATTGTAAATACTTTTCCATAGGTACTTTGGTGATTTAGGGCACAGGTTGTAGTTCCGGCCGTTTTAATGAATAAAAATAATCGAACGACGGGCTAAAAAGGGGAAATTCGGGGAGTGAAAGAACGTAGTTCTAAAATAAAACATGATAAAAATCAATAAAAAGAAAGTTGAAACAAAGTCGGGCACACAACACAAAATAAATTGTACATACCTAATTCCACCAAAAAATAAATTAGTGGAGCATAACTTCTAAATTAAAAGTTAAAACAGAAAGACTACGTATCTACAAATACAACACAAAAGTCACCAAAGTACCTACCTATTTTCCTTTTGTAAAATTTCATGGTGGTAGTGATGGAAAATGGGGAAATGGACCATAGACTGGCATTGTACCATTTCCCTATTTCCCACCATTACCACTTGAAAATTGTGAAAGGAAAATACACCTTATATCAGCACACTTGGTATTTCGTCAGTACCTACCTAAATAGTGGGGATTTCATGTTGAAAAAATAATCTATGTACAGAATTCGCAATTTTATTATGTACAAAATATTCGTCATTTCGTTTTCGATTTAAAAAAAAAAGGCTAGCTAACTATGTAGGCATTGTAGGCTGTTCAGCCAGCCTAGTTCGCTTGGAGGATAGCGCGCCTGCCTTGTAAGCGCTAGGTCGCGGGTTCGATTCCCTACCCCTCTGGTCTGGCGAATAAATTTAAAGGAGGGAGTCTTTTCTGGCGTCTTAGATTAAAATCAGCATCTTCCCACATGTCTGCCTCGTCTGTGGGGCTAGATGTCAAATTGTAGGGCTCTCTATCTCTAGAGCTAGATGAAATATTACCCCTCTGGTCTGGCGAATAAATTTAAAGGAGGGAGTCTTTTCCGGCGTCTTAGATTAAAATCAGCATCTTCCCACATGTCTGCCTTGTCTGTGGGGCTAGATGTCAAATTGTAGGGCTCTCCATCTCTAGAGCTAGATGAAATACCGTCTGTGGGGCTAGATGTCAAATTGTAGGGCTCTCTATCTCTAGAGCTAGATGAAATATTGTAGGGTTCTGTAGAGCTAGTAGATCCCAAATTGTAGGGCTGTGTAGGGCTAGATACCAAATTGTTGGGTTCTGTTGGGCTAGATCTCAAATCTTTTTGTTCTGTAGGGCTAGATGTCATTTTGTAGAGCTGTATAGGGCCCGATAATCTCCGGTTGTAGGATTCTGTAGGGCTAGAGAATGCAAGATTGTAGGGTTCTGTAGGGCTGTTTGCCAGACTGCAGGATTCTGTAGGGCTATTTGCAAGACTTGTAGTTTCATAAATAAATAAGTGGTTTTATTGGAAGGTTGGACAACACGTAGAACGCTATCGGGTAGAATTCTTATCAGTGCGTACCTACAGGATGCAGTTCTCGAAGTGTAGACCATTTCAAATGATAGAACTTTTCAAGTTTTAACGTAGACACACGCGTCAGCGACCAGTTAGGAAAAGGAAAAAGGGCTTTATACTCTCATTAGAAGTTTTTGGCTTTACTGAATCGCCGAAATGGCAGAACTTTGCGACTATTGCCATCAAAATTTGGAATTATAGGGCCCGATAATCTCCGGTTGTAGGATTCTGTAGGGCTAGAGAATGCAAGATTGTAGGGTTCTGTAGGGCTGTTTGCCAGACTGTAGGATTCTGTAGGGCTATTTGCCAGACTGCAGGATTTTGTAGGGCTCAGAGGTGCGAGCCCAACTACCTGATATCATTTCAGAGAGCTTCTGGTTGTTCGTTTTTTAACAGTTGTGCTGCGAAGCTGAAACAAAACAACAAACATTAGTTCAAGGAGGAAGAAATAGTTCAAAGACCATAATCACAGTTCAAGCAATCTGATTGGTTCATTTCATACGTTTTAGCCAATCAGATTTGCTTAATCCAAGAGTTAAAAACTCGGATTCTCATCCTGGCCATAGCGACACAAGAAATTGATTCGTTTGAATATCTTATGGGCAGGGCAGGAGAGACTAAGCACAAATCCTCACGATGGATGATGGCTGACAGGAAGAGCCTATTTAACATGGCTTGAGATAACCTGGTGTAGTGGTGTATGACTGATGAACTTTATTTAACGGCTAACACTGAATTCGTTAAAACAACAACCATTCTACTGAGACGAGACACTGGAGTTTAAATTTAAATAAGCAGGGATTTAAGAAAATAATAAATCTTTCAGAGGTGCGAGCCCAACTACCTGATATCATTTCAGAGAGCTTCTGGTTGTTCGTTTTTTAACAGTTGTGCTGCGAAGCTGAAACAAAATAACAAACATTAGTTCAAGGAGGAAGAAATAGTTCATAGACCATAATCACAGTTCAAGCAATCTGATTGGTTCATTTCATACGTTTTAGCCAATCAGATTTGCTTAATCCAAGAGTTAAACTCGGATTCTCATCCTGGCCATAGCGACACAAGAAATTGATTCGTTTGAATATCTTATGGGCAGGGCAGGAGAGACTAAGCACAAATCCTCACGATGGATGATGGCTGACAGGAAGAGCCTATTTAACATGGCTTGAGATAACCTGGTGTAGTGGTGTATGACTGATGAAAAACTTTATTTAACGGCTAACACTAAATTCGTTAAAACAACAACCATTCTACTGAGACGAGACACTGGAGTTTAAATTTAAATAAGCAGGGATTTAAGAAACTAATAAATCTTTTATTCGGTTATAATGAAATTGGTAAGTAGGTTTAAAAACGAGGTAAAAGATGTCAAAGGCTCACAACGAAAGACTAGGTGGGAGGAAGGTTTTCAGCTCGTAGGACAATAGATCAAATCGCAAGAATTCCCTCTGTGTCATTTTGGGTATTCTGTAAAATGTTCAAGGAAAATGTTATGGACAAAGGAAAAAAAAACCAACACTCGTAAATGAGCAAATATAAAACCAAAAATATCCACACGTGACACTTCAAAATCACACCAAGTAGCACTCCGCCGTTTTTATTTCGTAGCAATGAAACAACTGCTACATTAGACGCATGTGGCCTGTGTCGTAGCATGCCCATCCCGTAGTATGCCTTTCATCAGATGGGCGAGAAGAGACACACTGTAAACTTAAAATTTTGAAAGAGATCGCAAGATATATTCGTAATTGCGATTACATGTGTAGGTAAGTGGAGTATTCAATACTTCTACCGAGTGTCACCCTTTTATCGTTTTATAATATTCAAGTAACTAGTCCTTGTAACTTGAATATTATTATTGAATAATAATATTCAAGTAACTAGTCCTTGTAACTTGAATATTAATATTATTATTGCTTATTTTTTGATGCTATAACCTTCACCGTTTTCACCTGTAAACTTAAAATTTTGAAAGAGATCGCAAGATATATTCGTAATTGCGATTACATGAAGAGGTAACTGGAGTAATCAATCCTCCTACCGAGTGTCACTTTTTTAACGTTTCACCCTATATAAGGACCCTCAGGTACATAGGTAAGTGAGCTAGGGTGAATACTTACTTCGGTTCTTCTCGTGGACACTCGTCTAGGCCGTACTTCATTCAAAGCTTCCAATGATCCACCAAAATCCCTGCAGAAAAAAAGACGAAATCATATAGACAGGGAAAAATTCTGCTCCCTAAGGGATAAATAAGAATAATAATCAAACCTCCCTGGTCAAAGTTGCCTTTTTTAGAGCAGAAAAGACAAAATCATAGTATTAGTATTGGTATTATTAGTGCTTTATTTTATTTATATTTTTTAACAGTAGGTACAATATTACAATAATATCAGTATCAGTAAGGGAGTGCCTACCTAGATGGCAACAGGCAACCAGCAACAAGCAATCCGCCGCAGGTCGCTGTTGCCTGTTGCTAGGTTAGGTTGCCCCAGTGTAAAGGTACCTTTAAGGGAGTGCCTACCAGCTCTAGGTAATATAGAAGGGGAAAAATTCAGCACCTTAAGGGATAAATAAAAACAAAAATCAAACCTCCCTGATCAAAGTTGCCTTTTTTAGAGGCCCAGGTCCACAGTCTCTTGATACACTGTTTGTTAATATCTCAAAATGCACAGAGGTTAATAAATAATTAAACATGAACTTATAGACCGCAGCCTAAGAAAAAACCCTCATAGAGAATTGAGAAAGAGACAAACCCCTTCAAAATTGAGAATGAGACAAATCCCTTTAAAAATCGTTGGTTCCTCTAGCTCTCAAATATCCACGTTCGACTGTACAATCTTGATTGCATAGAAAATCATGTGCCAAAATGATTAAGCGAATTCAAATTGGCTATCTCTTGGTTAAACATATTAGTGGAAACTACATGGTAGAAACATATTAGGGAAAATATATAAAATATGTAGAATATACGCATATATAGTAGTACTACATACATACTATATAGTACTACATATATATACGCATATATAGTAGAAACATATAGGAACTATTTACATGGGGAGAGATAGAGGTATAGGGAACATTGTTGGCAAAAAGAGGAATGCTGTTGAGAGTACAACATTATCGAAATGAAAAATAGCAAGGGCTCAGAATAACCCAAAAGGTTATCGGTATAATATTAAGGGAACAGCTCTGGAGTGCAAAAAGTAATGCCCTCCTTACAATCCACAATCCACATTGTAAGATGTTATGTCATGTTATGTAATTTGGGATTTAGAAAAGAGAAGAAAGAAAAATAAGAGAAGAAAAGAGAACAATCAAAAGGGAGCAATAAATCAAAATTGAACAAATGGACAGTAAAAGCTCAAGAACTAAAGCCAAAAAAGCTAACGACTAAAGAAATAAAAAAAAATCTCAAGAAACTTCCAATCTCAAATGAAGAATTCCTTCGAATCCTCTACATAAGAAGGAGGTCTAGGTGCTTTTTTCTTATGATATTTGCCCTTGCGAGGTTCATTGCTATCTTGTATGGATCCATGATCAGTATGCATTGAGCTTGTGTCACTCAGTATGGACATGGCGTCTATGTTTGAACAAATGCTGAGTCTGTTGACATCTTCTTTGGATGTATTGAAGTTTTGTTTGGTTGAGTTGACATCTTTGGTATTGGATGTAATGAAGTTTTCTTTGGTTCTAGTGAAGTTTTCTTTGGGTACATTGAATACGTCTTTGTTATTGGATGTATTGAAGTTTCCTTTGGTTCTAGTGAAGTTTTCTTTGGGTACATTGACTACGTCTTTGTTATTAGATGTATTGAAGTTTACGTTGGCGTCGGCTACATTTCCGCCTTTGCCAAGTTGTTCGTTATCTCGGATGGATTTAGAGGCAGTTGCAACTAAGCTAGGTTGACCTATGGCATTTTCCATATTTGGCCTAGTGTCAATACTTTGTCTGGGAATTTGACCAGTGTGTTCGGAAGCTTTGAACTCTTTTTCTTCTCTCAGTTTTACTTTATCCGAATTTTCCCTTGTGTCGTGTTCAATATTTTGATTATATTCTTTTTCAAGTTTCTCTAGATTTTTACATTCTGGAATTGGTTCTTCTTTATTGTTCTCATAATTTTTGGCAGCAGTACTTGGACATGTTTGTGTGTCAATGGTTCCAACTCTGTTGGCATTTTCTGAACCTGTTTTGGCATTTCCATGTGGGTCTTCTACTTTCTTGTTGGGAGTATCTATGTCTATCTTGTGGATTTTTTCATCACTATTATTGGTGACTATGTTCGTCTTGGTAATTTGTCCAGCACTGTCATAAGATGTGTCTATATTTGTTTTGATTATTTTCCTGTTAGTATCACCATTGGTGATTTCTTCATTTACGCTAGGATTGTGAACTAGTTCATTTCTCGTCTCGCTATCTTCAACTGCGGTTTTCAGCTCCCGATTTTCCTGAATTTCAAGGGGATTCGGTTCTAATTGATTTAATTGGTTTTCCTGTTCTTCCTGAAATTGGATATACTGATACAGCGGAATGTTATTGATAAAGATCTCGTTGTTTGCTTGAAATACGTTTAGATTGTCGTCAATATCCTCTTCCAGTAAGCTTTCTAACAGCTTGGCAGACCTTTTAGTTTCTATTTGTCTCTGAATTTTATTTGGATTCGGTTCTAATTGATTTAATTGGTTTTCCTGTTCTTCCTGAAATTGGATATACCGATACAGCGGAATGTTATTGATAAAAATCTCGTTGTTTGCTTGAAATACGTTTAGATTGTCACCAAAATCCTCTTCCAGTAAGCTTTCTAGCAGCTTGGCAGACCTTTTAGTTTCTATTTGTCCTGCATCTTGTTCAAGTAAGCTTCTCAACAGATTCGCAGACCTATGAGTTTCTACTCTTGCATTTCCACCAATGTCATTGGTGACATATGGATGGTTTGGTTTATTCTGAACATTTGGAGTATTCCTTAGCAGTATCTGACGTAAGATATCCAGTTGAGTTTCGATGTAAGATGACATCATGTTATCTTGTGGTGGATTGGGAGCCTGTTTTGTTTGTTTATGGGTTGAGGGGAAAGAGAAATGCACACAAAACAGAGTTGGTATTTTTGTCCTTGTGAGAATTTTGGTTGAAAATAAAATAATTAAAAAAATAGGAGGGAATATGGGTTTGGAGATCTACAAAAGGCTATTACGAAACGAATAGCTCAGAAGTTCAGAGCAAATTTCCAAATATCCTTGTAACTTGAATTTTGGAGTATTCCTTAGCAGTATCTGACGTAAGATATCCAGTTGAGTTTCGATGTAAGATGACATCATGTTATCTTGTGGTGGATTAGGAGCCTGTTTTGTTTGTTTATGGGTTGAGGGGAAAGAGAAATGCACACAAAACAGAGTTGGTATTTTTGTCCTTGTGAGAATTTTGGTTGAAAATAAAATAATTAAAAAATTAGGAGGGAATATGGGTTTGGAGATCTACAAAAGGCTATTACGAAACGAATAGCTCAGAAGTTCAGAGCAAGTTTCCAAGTAAAATGCACACAAAACAGAGTTGGTATTTTTGTCCTTGTGAGAATTTTGGTTGAAAATAAAATAATTAAAAAAATAGGAGGGAATATGGATTTGGAAATCTACAAAAGGCTATTACGATACGAACAGCTCAGAAGTTCAGAGCAAATTTCCAAATATTCTTGTAACTTAAATATTATGCTTATTTTTTTGATGCTATAACCTTCACCGTTTTCACCTGTAAACTTAAAAGTGGTTGAAAATAAAATAATTAAAAAAATTAGGAGGGAATATGGGTTTGGAGATCTACAAAAGGCTATTACAATACGAATAGCTCACAAGTTCAGAGCAAATTTCCAAATATCCTTATAACTTGAATATTATGCTTATTTTTTTGATGCTATAACCTTCACCGTTTTAACCTGTAAACTTAAAATTTTGAAAGAGATCGCAAGATATATTCGTAATTGCGATTACATGAAGATGTAAGTGGAGTAATCAATCCTCCTACCGAGTGTCACTTTTTTAACGTTTCACCCTAAATAAGGACCCTCAGGTACATAGGTAAGTGAGCTAAGGAGAATACTTACTTCGGTTCTTCTCGTGGACAAAAAGTTTGAAAGAGATCGCAAGATATATTCGTAATTGCGATTACATGTGTAGGTAAGTGGAGTATTCAATACTTCTACCGAGTGTCATCCTTTTAACGTTTCACCCTATATAAGGACCCTCAGGTACATAGGTAAGTGAGCTAAGGAGAATACTTACTTCGGTTCTTCTCGTGGATACTCGTCTGGGCCGTACTTCATTCAAAGCTTCCAATGATCCACCAAAATCCCTGCAGAAAGAAAAGACAAAATCATAGTATTAGTATTGGTATTATTAGTGCTTTATTTTATTTATATTTTTTAACAGTAGGTACAATATTACAATAGTAATAAATACAATAATATCAGTATCTAATTCCACCAAAAAATAAATTAGTGGAGCATAACTTCTAAATTAAAAGTTAAAACAGAAAGACTACGTATCTACAAATACAACACAAGTCAATAAAGTACCTACCTATTTTCCTTTTGTAAAATTTCATGGTGGTAGTGATGGGAAATGGGGAAATGGACCAGTGACTGGCATTGTACCATTTCCCTATTTCCCACCATTACTACTTGAAAATTGTGAAAGGAAAATAAACCTTATATCAGCACACTTGGTATTTCGTCAGTACCTAAATAGTGGGAATTTCATGTTTTAGACTGCTGGGGTAAAGGGACTTTTCAGTCCTATTCGGGCAGGATAAACAAGGTATATTCTATTCTATTCTATCAGTAGTGGGGATTTCATGTTGAAAAAATAATCTATGTACAGAATTCGCAATTTTATTATGTACAAAATATTCGTCATTTCGTTTTCGATTAAAAAAAAAAAAGCCTAGCTAACTACGTAGGCTCTTCAGCCAGCCTAGTTCGCTTGGAGTATAGCGCGCCTGTCTTTTAAGTGCTAGGTCGCGCTGCATCTTGTTCAAGTAAGCTTCTCAACAGATTCGCAGACCTATGAGTTTCTACTCTTGCATTTCCACCAATGTCATTGGTGACATAAGGATGGTTTGGTTTATTCTGAACATTTGGAGTATTCCTTAGCAGTATCTGACGTAAGATATCCAGTTGAGTTTCGATGTAAGATGACATCATGTTATCTTGTGGTGGATTAGGAGCCTGTTTTGTTTGTTTATGGGTTGAGGGGAAAGAGAAATGCACACAAAACAGAGTTGGTATTTTTGTCCTTGTGAGAATTTTGGTTGAAAATAAAATAATTAAAAAATTAGGAGGGAATATGGGTTTGGAGATCTACAAAAGGCTATTACGAAACGAATAGCTCAGAAGTTCAGAGCAAGTTTCCAAGTATCCTTGTAACTTGAATATTATTATTGAATAATAATATTCAAGTAACTAGTCCTTGTAACTTGAATATTACACAGGGGTAAACTTTGCTCAAATATATCCCCCGATGTAAGGTCCACCCGACACGGCTGTATAAAGCCCCTATCCCGACTCTCATTGGGAGCAGGCATGTCTGAGTCAGGCAAGTCTGAGTCGTCATAAAACGTGTCATCATCTTCATCGGAACTATTTTCATCACCATCGGAATGAAATGCTTGATTGGGATATGCATATCGAGATTTATTTTCATCATCGGAAGTATTTAGAGCATTGTTAGGTTCAGTAGCATCAACTCTGTACTCCCTGTACAGGGGAAGCACTAGTTCGATTTCTTCCTCTTGGTTTGTCTGTTTCTTGAAAGGCCTCTGAGGTTTCAGTCGTTTTAGTTTGCTCAGTAGTTGATTTCGTTTGGCGGTGAGCTTCTTCTTCCTCTGTTGGCGCTTGTGGTGTTTCTGCTCTTTTGCCTGGCAATCGTAAAATCTGATTAGGGGTGGGTTTCACCAGTTTATTTTTTTAGCCTCTAATAGCCCTGTTAACTTAACGGCTATGTTGACTGTTGAGCCTATACAACCGTCCTCGGTGGCGTAGTGGTCAAGACGCTCGCCTGGTAAACAGGAGGGCGTGGGTTCGATCCCAGCCGAGGCATGGAATTTTATCCTCATTTATTTGAGAATTTGACCACATAATAATGGAGCTCTAAGGGTTAGGTGGTAGAGAACGCCTAAGGCGTTAACCTCGCCTAGTGGTTGCCTTCCACTCAAGAGTCTATTATTATTATTATTAGACCATTCATCCAGAATGAAGATCTACTGGATGAAGAGAAAACACGAAGAGGTAAGAATTAGGTGGTCCTCTGTAGGCCGAAATGGAAACATAATAATAATAATAATTGACAAATCGTCTCTTTGTCCCACATAGGTATGGCATGATTAGCTATTGTGAACCATGCACCATGTGTGATGGGATGTGGACTACTAAAAAAATCACATTCTAATAGTAGTGCTCGTTTCGACTGCTCAAAGACGACTGAGGAGTCTCGTTACCCCAGAAGTAGGGTATTAGGGAGCACGGTAGCGCTCCGCCCCGCCAAGTCAAGAAAGTTTGACCGCGCTACTAGAGATATTATACGCGATACAAATTTCTTGACCCCGCCGGGAATCGAACCCGGGTCTCCCGCGTGCAAGGCGAGTGCAGTGACCACTGCACCATGGGAGCTGACGTAGGCCGAAATGGAAACATAATACTAATAATAATAATTGACAAATTGTCTCTTTGTCCCACATAGGTATGGCATGATTAACTATTGTGAACCATGCACCATGTGTGATGGGATGTGGACTACTAAAAAAAAGCACATTCTAATAGTAGTGCTCGTTTCGACTGCTCAAAGACGACAGAGGAGTCCCGTTACCCCAGAAGTAGGGTATTGCCTTCTATTATTATGGTCAAAACTGTCAAATTGAGAACGAGATTCCGTACTTCAGCTGATATTGAACCCACACCCTCCTGATTACCAGGCGAGTGTCTTGACCACTACACCACCGAGGTAGGTGAAGAGTAAATATGAATTTACTTACTCATGTCAAAATTCTGATCATTCAGACTTAGACAGAGGGATTATAGTTAGGCCTACGATGAAAGATTTTCGTTGCTAGCAGTAGCACGTCCCTTGAAAAATCAGGTCAGAAAACAGTCCGCAATGAAGCGTATTCACAGGCTAAATAGAGGAAAGAATGCAGATGGTAAGAGGAGAAAAACAATAACTATAGGATATATATTTAAAAAGGGCACAAAAACTCCAAAAATTAATTAAAAAAAACGTAAAAATAGAGAGGAAAGAGAAGAAAGAAAAATAAGAGAAGGAAAGAGAACAATCAAAAGGGAGCGATAAATCAAAACTGAACAAATGGACAATAAAAGCTCAAGAGATACGCCAGACTATAACTCTTCCTCAGTCCTTGTAGTAATCCACGGCTATGTAACTGAAAAACAAAGAAAAAACAAGAATAGTAATAAAATTACGTGTTCTTGGAACGGTGGGAGCGCAGAGCGTACTTCTAATACCCAGCCTATTGCTAATTGAAATGATTCTGTCACAGTCATACTTCATCTAACATCTTTCCAGAGGGCAACGTGCTAAGTAAGTACCAAGTATGATGAGAAAGAAGAGTATTCGGACAGTAAGTAAGAAGTACTTTAATTTTATTTTTTGATAGCTAGCAATGTGTTTTTTGGCCCATCATCTTGTTTAATTTTGAAGAAGAAAAAACCGAAAAATCTTAATTGCTTGTTGTTTTCATTACTTTAAAAAACACTTGTAACAAAGTTGAAAACTTAAATAATAATAGAAATCCGGTACATTAATAAAATTTATTTCGAGAGAAAACTACAATAGATACCCAACCAGAAACCAGAAGTTACCTAAATAGAAGACCATGCAAAATAATAGCATGAAAGGAACATTTACCTAACTTCTTTCTAAATTGTGAAGAGATGGAAAAAAGTTGCTATACTCTGATTTCAAGTATGTACCTACATATTCAATTGACTCAAGAAGTTACCTAAATAGAAGACCATGCAAAATAATAGCATGAAAGGAACATTTACCTAACTTCTTTCTAAATTGTGAAGAGATGGAAAAGAAGTTGCTATACTCTGATTTCAAGTATGTACCTACATATTCAATTGACTCAAACACGGCACATGTTTAGCTGTTCTATTGAGATCGAAAATTCCATGTCCATATTCGTATGTATTGCCTTTTCCTCTCGCATTATCCTACATTCCTTCTTTGGTGGTAGGAACTCCCAAACTGTAATTATTTTGCTATAAATGGTACGAAAATTAGCAAAAAAGGGAGCACTACTGCAATAGGAATACGCCAGAGAATTAATTCTCGGTTACTTTGTACCTAGTAATAATTTATTGCAACAATGTGCATAGACATTGTACCTACTTTGCTACTACGTCCTACCCATTTGAAAGACTCATACAGAGTAAACGCCATTAATAAAATTACCTCTATGAATAAAAGATTAAAGAAATTTTATTCTGTTCCAAGCTCTCTGCATTTGCTAGGAGGAAAACTCTTGTATGCCATACAATACCCTGTTGAAAACACAGTGAGTAACAGATGTTTTTCAAGAAGAACAAGTTATAAATGCAATTAATAATAAAATACAACAGAAGAGATGGAGAGAAAATCCTTAAATGTGTTTTTTGGCCCATCATCTTGTTTAATTTTGAAGAAGAAAAAACCGAAAAATCTTAATTGCTTGTTGTTTTCATTACTTTAACTCTAAGACATTCACTTAGTACCTACCCAAACTATGTAAATAATATGTTTTTATTGATTATCATTGTTTATGAATAGAGTTCCTCAATATTTACAAGATATCAAGAAAGTTAAAGTTAAATGTTCTGTAGTTGAAGATCTTGATTCCTGGATTTGTTCTGTAAATAGTTCGTCATTTACTTGTGTCCATGTGAACGTTCAAGGTATGAAAGGAAAATGGGACTATTTATTGATTTTATTTGAAAATTTCTTATCCAAATTGGACGTAATTGTTTTCACTGAAACACAACTGAGTACTGAAGAAGCTGAGCTGTATAATTTTAAAAACTTTAATCAAGTCTCCTATTGTAAAAGTTCAAAGAAATGTGGAGGTATTATTGTTTATATTCGAAAAGAATTTCTTATAGAAGAGATGATTTATCAGTTCGAAGATGCTGAAAATATTAATTTGAAACTAACCAATGTGAATTCTAAGCAAGAGTTAAAGTTGATAGCGATCTACCGCTCTCCTAATCCCAATAATGATGCCCAGAAATTCATCCAAGATTTGAACTGGTGGCTTCAAATGACTGTCAAGAGAAAAGAGACTGTTGTTATGATCGGAGATATTAATATCTGCACTATGAAGAAAAATAATATCAATTCTAGTTATTTAAATGTTCTTTATAATAACAGTTTAATTCCTACGATTAAATTACCTACCAGAGAACGTTTATCCAGTGATGTAGTTACCTCTTCGTGCATAGATCACATCAATGTAAAAATTCAGGATTATAATTCCATTTCCTCAGTGATCATTGAAGAGTCAATAGCTGATCATCATATGATTGGAATTACCATTTCTTCAAGAACTCAACAACATAGAAATACAGGATGTGAAAGAAAAACAATAACTAAAATCAATGAAAAGAAAATACAAGAAGAAATTTTAAAAATCCAATGGCAAGACTGCTATCAGCATGAAGATCCCATTTTATTATATCAAGATATGTATAATAAGTTTACAACTTTATATTCCAAGTGTAAAGAGGATGTGGTAATAATGAAGAAAGATGAAATCTGTCCATGGGTAGATCAAGAAACTAAAGAGGAAATAGTAAGGAAAAAATCGTTTTATAACAGTTGGAAAAACGATAAAAACAACCAAATCAAATATGAAGTTTACAAAATACAGAGAAACCTAGTTACCAATAAGATTAAGAAAAAGAAGCGAATATATTTCTATCGTTTATTTCGCGATAGAGCAGGTAATATTCAGAAGACTTGGAATACAATCAATGTAATGTTGGAGAGAAAAGCTCGAGAAGATAATGAAGTCGTGTTAAAAAGAAACTTCAAGACGGATAATGTGCGAGAAATAGCTAATAATTTGAATAATAACTTCATAGATCAAATAAAAAAGTTGAAAGAAGATAATTATGGACCGAGTTTTACCCTGCAGTTTGAACAACATCAACAACAGAAAGATTTGACTTCATTTTTATTGAAGAAAGCCACTGATATGGACATTGAAAGAATTTTGAATAATTTGAATAATACCGGACCTGGAATAGACGGAATAAGATTATCTGATTTGAAAAATTACAGAACTCTATTTGTACCTATTATCAAAAAATTAATAAACCTAATGATTGCGACCAAAGTTATACCGGATGGTCTCAAAATATCAAGCATTACCGCGCTGCATAAGAAAGGTCCAGTTGATAAATGTTCAAATTACAGACCCATAGGCTCCCTACCTATCCTGGAAAAAATTCTGGAAAAACATTTACATAAAAATATATCGAATTACTTAGAAGACCATCAAATCATTCCGGAATTTCAACATGGTTTTCTAAAACGCAGAAGTACAATGACGTTACTTGAAGTCTTCTTCTTCTTCTTCTTCTTCTTCTTCTTCTTCTTCTTCTTCTTCTTCTTCTTCTTCTTCTTCTTCTTCTTTCAAGCCGTGTTGCTGTCGAAATACAGGGTGGTTACTATAAATAAGGGCATACTATGATTACAACGGGATGGGGCATGCTACGACACAGACCAGATTTATGATTTTTCGCTCCCATAATATGTATGGGAGCCTTATGAGGGCATCATCATTGATATGTCTGTATTGAGAATGTGTTTTCCCCTCTTTTTGTCGTACCTACATATTATTCCTACCTACGCCACGGACGTAGGTACCTACATAGTTACATACCTCAGAGAAAAATCTAGAACAGCTCCACTAATTTTTGATGTCTTGCATATTGCATAGTCATTTATTTACAGGGCGTTCATACAAATTGTAACCGATGAAGGGAACATCATTAAACCGTAATTTGTTCAGTGATAAAATGAAGGAGCGCGATAGCTCTCCGCCCCGCCAAGTGGAATGGAATCTTATTTATACTGCTCGCATAGGACTGAAAAGTCCCTTTACTCCAGCAGTAGGCTACTACTATTATTGTGGTCAAATTCTCAATTTATATTGAGGATAAAATTCCATACCTCGGCTGGGATTGAACCCACGCCCTCCTGTTTACCAGTCGAGCGCCTTGACCACTACACCACCGAGGCAAAAATTCAGCACCTTAAGGGATAAATAAAAACAAAAATCAAACCTCCCTGATCAAAGTTGCCTTTTTAGAGGACACTGTAACTGTGCCTTTTATAGCAAGGTCTCATCGTCCCGAAAGAGAGGAGAGGATAGGAGTAAACCAGCCGTTCCAAGAACGATGAACCTTATCTGTTTAGGATAAAATCCGGCCCGGGCGGGAATCGAACCTGCAACCTAGTGCTTACAAGGTCGACGAGCTACTCTCCAAGCAAACTAGTCTGGCTCGTTGAACTTTTGAAGAAAGTTACAGACGACCTCTTCTATTTCTTTTTTTTTACTTATCCTATGGAAAGGAAAGTAATGTAATCGTGCCAATTTTCTTTCTGTTTGACAGCAACCTCAGAGGTGTAGTGTTGTTTGATTAGATTTACGTTACCTTCTATACGAGGATGGGGAATACATGGGTTCCGACGGACTAGGCAGATCAGTAGCGAGTGACGTTCTAGACATGGAGATCTTCCTCTCATACATCACGTCCTCATTGCCTGAGAGGGGAAACATAAAACATTACTGTTACGTCATCTATGTTAAGCTACGCCGAGCAAGGCCAATAAATGGATGGGTGACCTAAAGGAATAAAGGGAGAACGGGCTATAGTCTTGATATTAAATCATTACATGAAAGTAAAATCAAATCAATAATAATAATAATAATTATGATGATAATAATAATAATGAACTGGATATTAAATAAATTAGGTAGGTACATAGGTACTGATTTTCTTCAACCACGATCGAATAAAATACGGGCTAAAAAATTCCCGGAGGGACGGACCCAGCTTGTTTTTCACCGTATTACATTCAGGGGATCCGAAGTTCCTGTAAGCTTAGGGGATGAGCTAACATTTGTTCTTATTATTGTTTGTAAATAAATATCCAGGGGATCCTTCACCTCCGGGGGGACCTATGGGTCCGTCCTAAATACCGCCCTGCGTACTTTGTGGGTATCACAGAAACATGAAGTGCCTCCTTTGCAATTCTTTCTCGTCTCTCAATAAATCTGTAAAGAGCTACACAACCTCACGAGGCAAATTACACACTGAATTCACAGAGTTCACATAAGAGTCGAAAAAACTTCGTCTCTGTCGGGAATCGAACCCCTGACTTACGAAGAGTCAGTGTCGTGTGATTTTCTTCTTTGTGCTCTGCAACTTTCGTGGGTATCACAAAGCCACAAGTAAACACTTCCTTTCTTATTAGATAACCCGTAAGTAGTAGAGGTACAAAATAATAATAAAATGAGTAGGTAGATTTTTATCCAATTCAATTTCACTTGATCATAATCATAACATTCACCTATGTACTCGTCACGTACGAAGGTACCTATTATTTGTTTCTAAACAATTCTTCTTCCTATTTTTGCCTTTTCCGGTGGTGTACAGACGGGGTCGGCGTTTTTTGTCAGCTTCTCTACCAGCCCTAGGGTGATTGCTTTGTGCTGACATTTGGTTTGAGCTGGATGCCCTTCGCACTCAAGATTTTCTATTTCTTTAGCGAGGGAAATTTCAGGCTGGTGTGCTCCCTGTTTAAAGCCCTTCAGAAAGACTAATCTGGTCTACTCCTTGTTTAAAGTCTCCCAGCCAGATTAAGCTGGTCTACTCCTTGTTTAAAGTCCCCCAGCCAGGCAGTTTGTATGCTTGTATGCTCTTTGTCATTTTGAATTTGTAAGACAATATTAGGCTGTCATTACCTAGGATTTTTTTAACTTCATTTCCATGTAAACGCCAGACTACGAGGAGAGTTCATATTTCTCGTTTCAGGCCCAGATGAATTTCTTTGTTGTGAAATCGAGAAAATGAATCTCAGGCTCCGAGCCAAATTCCTTCTCATTGTATGAACACAGTATACAAACACACACAAGTACACAGAGAATTATATGTTTGAAAAACAAAATTTCACACCTGGCTAGGATTGAACCAACATCTTTCTGTTTACCAAGCTAGCGCGTTACTACTGGGACAACCATGCCCCTTATAATCCCATAGTTGAAAATGTTCAAATTTTATTGAAAACCCTGCATATCACTCAGTAGTAAAAGTGTAAGATGCGAAAGCATAAGGTACTAGGGTGATTGCTTTGTGCTGACATTTGGTTTGAGCTGGATGCCCTTCGCACTCAAGATTTTCTATTTCTTTAGCGAGGGAAATTTCAGGCTGGTGTGCTCCCTGTTTAAAGCCCTTCAGAAAGACTAATCTGGTCTACTCCTTGTTTAAAGTCTCCCAGCCAGATAGAACACAAGAGTATGTTTATATTCAAGTGTTTATGTGCAGGTCTACGTGTTGAATTTATTCATGTATTAGACTAAATATTATACACATGGTTCATATGTACAAAAAACATTAGTACAGTCAAACTTGGATTATTGAGAACGAGATAATTAACACCCAGGTCCACAGTCTCTTGATACACTGTTTGTTAATATCTCAAAATGCACAGAGGTTAATCGTTGGTTCCTCTGGCTTTCAAATATCCACGTTCGACTGTACAATCTTGATTGCATAGAATATCATGTGCCAAAATGATTAAGCGAATTCAAATTGGCTATCTCTTGGTTAAACATATTAGTGGAAACTACATGGTAGAAACACATTAGGGGGAAATACATAAAATATGTAGAAACATGTTAGAGTGGAAACTACATACATATACGCATATATAGTAGAAACATATAGGAACTATTTACATGGAGAGAGATAGAGGTATAGGGAACATTGTTGGCAAAAAGAGGAATGCTGTTATGGCCTACTCCCTGTTTAAAGTCTCCCAGCCAGACTAAGCTGGTCTACTCCCTGTTTAAAGTCTCCCAGCCAGACTAAGCTGGTCTACAGTCTCCCAGCCAGGCAGTTTGTAAACTATGCTTGTATGCTCTTTGTCATTTTGAATTTGTAAGACAATATTAGGCTGTCATTACCTAGGATTTTTTTAACTTCATTTCCATGTAAACGCCAGACTACGAGGAGAGTTCATATTTCTCGTTTCAGGTCCAGATGAATTTCTTTGTTGTGAAATCGAGAAAATGAATCTCAGGCTCCGAGCCAAATTCCTTCTCTTTATGCATTGTATGAACTGGTCTACTCCTTGTTTAAAGTCCCCCAGCCAGGCAGTTTGTATGCTTGTATGCTCTTTGTCATTTTGAATTTGTAAGACAATATTAAGCTGTCATTAAGTACCTAGGATTTTTTTAACTTCATTTCCATGTAAACGCCAGACTACGAGGAGAGTTCATATTTCTCGTTTCAGGCCCAGATGAATTTCTTTGTTGTGAAATCGAGAAAATGAATCTCAGGCTCCGAGCCAAATTCCTTCTCATTGTATGAACACAGTATACAAACACACACAAGTACACAGAGACACCACATAGGTGTTTCAAGCAAATAAATGTAAAATTGTAAATGTGTTTTCTTCTTTGTGCTCTGCAACTTTCGTGGGTATCACAAAGCCACAAGTAAACACTTCCTTTCTTATTAGATAACCCGTAAGTAGAAGAGCTACTTTTTTTTCCAAGGTTTGATAGAGGGAACTGTTACTGCTAAGGCTTTATCGTCCCGAGAGTGAAGGTCTTCTTCTTCTTCTTCTTCTTCTTCTTCCTCTTCTTCTTCTTCTTCTTCTTCTTCTTCTTCTTCTTCTTCTTCTTCTTCTTCTTCTTATTTTTACTTCATTAGGAAACTATTTTATACAGCTGAAGCTTCGGCTCGATCGAGAATCGAACCCGGGACTTACGAAAAGTCAGTGTCATGTGTATGTATATAGTATATACTTTATTTTTACCTTCTCTCGTTTGGTGAGTAGGGGATGCACGAATCGCCTGTACATGAAGTTTGAGCCTTTGGTAGCAGGACATAGGAGCCACACGACAAACAAGATCTTTAACTCATAGTAGAATGGGAACCTGGGAAATAATGGTAGAAAATATCGGGTTATCAGTTATCATCGAAGAGTAATCGGTTCAAGATAACGAAATACAAATGAATCAGGACCGTCTCAGGATAATGAAACTCGAGGGCCCGGGTCCCCACCCTAAATTTGGCCCTGCCATGAATCCCATGATAACCATGCGAGAGACTGCTGAAATAACATCATGGTCTTATATCTCGCCTTTTTCGGTAGGATTTCAACCAGCCAGCTTCTCAATTGTCCTCACGAAGCTGAGCGCACCTCAAAATGGTCAACAGAACGTAATGTCCCAAACGGTCACCCGTCCACGCTCGACGTTGCCTAACTTTGAACACCAGAAAGTAACCCGTTGAAATATTTGCAATCGAAAAACGAGTACAAATTTTTGTCGATGGTGGGATTCGAACCCGGGACCTATCATCGAAGAGTAATCGGTTCAAGATAACGAAATACAAATGAATCAGGACCGTATCAGGATAATGAAACTCGAGGGCCCCGGCCCCCACCCTAAATTTGGCCCTGCCTGCCATGAATCCCATGATAACCATGTGAGAGACTGCTGAAATAATATCATGGTCTTATATTTCGCCTTTTTCGGTAGGATTTCAACCAGCCAGCTTCTCAATTGTCCTCACGAAGCTGAGCGCACCTCAAAATAGTCAACAGAACGTAATGTCCCAAACGGTCACCCGTCCACGCTCGACGTTGCCTAACTTCAGTGAACCGTAGGGAACCAGTACACAGAGAAACCCGTACATTAGCAATTCTAGCGAACCGTAAAAACACATGAGAACATATCAAACCATGCCGTTAACTATAGATAATACTAATACACCACCTACATTGAATTCACGCATGCTGATTATTTTGAACCGTGAACTTCACTATGAACAGTTAGGCGGTCAAGTTTACACAAATCGACTGAGTGGGTTTAATTCTTTAATTATTCTATTCATATTTTCGTAATTACGATACTTCTTCTTCGTTTGAGTATTTATTTTTTACATTTTTATTTCATATAGGTAGGCTTGATAGCGTTGTAATTTCTCATAAATACCACCGAAAGAAAGAAAAAAAAATAGTGATAAGAAATGAATAGAGGTAATACATATTTTGGAGGCTTTAATTCAAAGAAGATCCATTTCTAGAATTATCAGTTACTACTTTTCTTTTTTTACCCCAGTAGGCTAGCTGTACAAAAGGTGTATTTTTCTTTTGGAAACGTAAAATTTAACACTAGACTTCGATGGTTGGTAATGAACGAAGCATCTTTGATTTTCATTAGTACAGGCGCTACCACGCCACCTAGTGGTTCCCGTACTTTCCTTTAGAAGAGGGGAAATGAGCTTCAGAAGAGGGGAAATCGCCTCAGTTTTTGAATGATGCTTATTTGAGTGTTCTTTTACCCTAACTTTTACAATATCTCTAACCGTTTTGTCGCTATAGCTGAAAATCGCCAAAAACGGTCGAAATCTGTCCAAAAGCGGTCAAAATACCGCCAAGCGGAGCAACCATCTCAACCAAACGTTTTATGTTGCATCCTTGTCACATTTGTGAACTACATACCAAATTTCAAGTCTCTAGCTCATACCGTTCCCGAGATATTGTTAAATTACACCAAAAACCGCCAAAAAGCGGTAAAATGCCAACCGTTGCACCGATCCTAACCAAGAGTTTCGTGTCGCATCCTTGTCACATTTGACATCTACATACCAAATTTCAACTCTCTAGCTCTTACCGTTCTCGATATATTTTGTTTAAAAAAAAAAAAAAAAAATAGGTAGTTAAGTAGGTAGGTAGGTTGGGGTAGGTTGGTGCAATGTCATTTTCATAAGTTGCCCCAAAATTATTACTTTCCTTACAGGTAGGTACTTACTACCTAGTTAAAGGAATATATATTTTCAAAGCTCATTTACACTTAAATTAAGATAAATTTTAGTCAGCTGCTTGTTGGTTGTCAATTATTACTTTCCTTACAGGTAGGTACTTACTACCTAGTTAAAGGAATGTAATACATATTTTCAAAGCTCATTTACACTTAAATTAAAAAAAAAAATTAGTCAGCTGCTTGTTGGTTGTCGAGACCTAAGAACACAGGATCAGGGTTCCTCAAACCAGTTTTTGTTTTATGTCCTTTTACGGAATACTCAATACCAAATCTCAATGTGCAGTGAACCAAAATCATGACCAAATCCGTACCTACTGGAGAACAGAGATGAAAATGAACTGAATAACAAATATTCTGATGGAATACTTACATGACAAGACGAGAAATAATAAAAGACAGCATCCTTCTTGACAAAGAGGTTCAAAAGCAGGAGTTTCCACAGTTAGCTCAGTGAGAAGGTTTTTAAAAGTTAACTGACAAATTTGATTGATGAACTTCGTTCTCATGAGAAGGTTTTTAAAAGTTAACTGACAAATTTGAACATTGATGAACTTCGTTCTCGAGGAGATAAAACACAAATAAACGTTAAAACACTATGACCTGAGTCTACAGTGGAGAAACGGATTAGTGAATTAAGTGATTACTTGATTAGCACTGCACTGAAGTTAACTCGATAAGACTGAACTTGAACTGACTGAAGAACTTTGTCAGTTTATCACAGTCTGAACAGTAAAACACTATGACCTGAGTCTACAGTGGAGAAACGGATTAGTGATTACTTGATTAGCACTGCACTGAGTTAACTCGATAAGAGGACTGAACTTGAACTGACTGAAGAACTTTGTCAGTTTATCACAGTCTGCTTCACACTCACTAGCACTAGCTCACTACTCAGTCACTGTCTGAAGTCTGAACTGAACTAACTGACTTATTACTCTGAAGAGTGAAGAAAGTGAAGATTTAAACATTAAACTGAAGTTGTTCTATTCTTTCTACCATGAAGTTGTTCGACTTCTCTGAAGAAAAAAGAAAAAAAAAAACTAAAAAAGTAAACCGAAACTTACTTGGCAGTCTGCATCAGCTGCAGTTACAAACAAGACGCATTTCAAAAGCAGGAGTTTCCACAGTTAGCTCAGTGAGAAGGTTTTTAAAAGTTAACTGACAAATTTGAACATTGATGAACTTCGTTCTCAAGGAGATAAAACACAAATAAACGTTATTTTTTTTTTTTAAGAGGTTTGACAGAGGGATCTGTAACTGCTATGGTCTTATCGTCCCGAAATCGAAGAGAGAAGAAAGACAGGAGAGGAGAAAGCCAGCCGTTCCGAGAACGAACATCATCCCATCAGGATAAAATCCGCCCCGGGCGGGAATCGAACCCGCGGCCTAGCGCTTACAAGGCAGACGCACTACCAACTAAGCTAACTAGGCTGGCAAAAAATAAACGTTAAAACAGTAAAACACTATGACCTGAGTCTACAGTGGAGAAACGGATTAGTGATTACTTGATTAGCACTGCACTGAGTTAACTCGATAAGACTGAACTTGAACTGAATGAAGAACTTTGTCAGTTTATCACAGTCTGCTTCACAGTCACACTCACTAGCACTAGCTCACTACTCAGTCACTGTCTGAAGTCTGAACTGAAGAGAAGAGTGAAGATTTGAAGAAAGAAAGTGAAGTAAACTGAAGTAACTGAAGTTGTTCGACTTCTCTGAAGAAAAAAGGAAAAAAAACTAAAAAAGTAAACCGAAATGAATGAAGATTCGAAGAACTTGGCAGTCTGCATCAGTGCATCAGCTGCAGTTACAAACAAGACGCATTTTTATAATCAGCTGATAAAAAGAGTCGATTCTTTGAGTCGAATATTTGAAAAGAATCGAGTCGTGGTATTCGAATATTCAAAAAGAGTCGAATATCCCATCCCTATTCGACTTCTCTGAAGAAAAAAAAAACTAAAAAAGTAAACCGAAATGAATGAAGATTCGAAGAACTTGGCAGTCTGCATCAGCTGCAGTTATAAACAAAACGCATTTTTATAATCAGCTGATAAAGTGTACTTCCCCAAAAATAGTGATCGTACATACAGGGTGTTTCAGAACCTTTTCTTCGCTAGAGGGGCCGGGTTCTTTTTCTGAATCTATCGAATCCAGAAATGATTAATTTTGAAAATAAATAAAAATGTGAAACAATATTTCTTTCTAAGAAAAAATAAAGGGAATCCAAAGCATCCTGATAATGAATCAATCAAATTCCGGATTCGTTGAATTTTCTTGATTAAAAACATTCTCGGAAACGATTCGGGATTTCGGGATTACAGTTCTGAGCATGATTATAATGCCTACCACACACATTCAAGCATTGACGGACCGCCTGACAAGCGGCCTCTAAGAAAAAAAAAGAGGCTTGGTGCCTCGGTGCCTGTCATGCATGCATGAACGTACGAATGTGTGCTCCGCCAGACAACAGACTTGTCAATGTCATGCATGCTTGAACGCAGGTATATGTGGCGGGCATTACCAACACTTGTCCATGGGAGCCACACAGGGTTATATTTTAGAAGAGATGTAAACGCGGCGTAAAGAAAGCGAAAGTTTTTTGAATGTTCATTTCCCCTCTTTTCTTCTCCGACTTCTGTCCAGTCTTGTCCATCCTTTTGAACCTCCGTGAATGCACTTTTTTCTGTGATTTGGTTGGATTTTTGTGATTTCCAAAATCCAAAAATCTACTATCACTATCAACTGGAGTTACTGGAGACTGGAGTGCATTTTTCCTGTGATTTTCTTTAATTTTCATCTATCTATCAATGATTTAACATTCAGTTATCATTATCTAGAGTTTGATTTGTACTGCTTTCTATCAGTTATCAGTCAGTCTGATATTTACCACACATCAAACGGATTACAGTTGAACAGCTCTGAAAACAGCAGGAACCCATTGACTCAGGTAGGACATAAAATCATTCTGCTTATGAAACAATCCCCAGCTTTGTTGGAAAATCAAAGGACAAACTAATAATTGATACAATTACTCATACACAGCAGTCAGAAAAAGGTTTGATTCTACTTTGTGTGTGCAAAATATATGTAATTCCAAAGCCACACGTTAGCCCAAGGCAATAGTAGTTATGTTGAATTCACCAGTTTCCGATGTACCACTGCAGTAAGAAGTGAAGCAATGATGAACCTATGTGGGCATTAGATAGTAGGTTGGGAAGGGGTAGGATCAAGGAAGGTAACATCAACAACAAATGAAATTGGGAAAAGGTGCAGTAAGAGAGAAGAAGGGAAATCTTGATAATGACATTACCAGTTCAAGGGTTGCCTCTCGGTAGCATGAGGTAGGTACAATGTTTTGCATGGCACGTAAGTACCAATATTATTTTTCTTTTACCGATAAGATTATGTACTCATCATCATCATCTGATGATGGTGTGTTGTACATTTGTTTTTAACCTAGTTATTATTTTGTCATTCCATAGTGACAGTTCATCAGAGATAATGCTTGTTATCATCAAGTTCTCATGTTGACATTAGCTTATCACTAAACACACCAGTTGAATATATTAAATGTTTGAATTTCCTGATTTGTTTGTCTGTTTGGGATTTTTTTGTTCTGTCATTATTGGACAATGGACATTCTGTCACAATTTTTGAATAAAATGAAAACAGGTGATACTTACAGGGAATAATGAATTTCAAAAGCCCTAGAAGAGGGACATGGTTAGATTAGACCAGTATACCACCTACTTCACTATGCAGAAGATCCTGGGTTTCCATGTATTGAAAAAAAAAAAGTTGACATGTGAACTACGAAGTAAATTAACCTTTTTACACGGGTATTAAATGACGCCGCTGCTTGTTACTGTTAGTAGTTACAGTTGGTCTCCTCATGTGTACCCCGAATCCCAAATACGGTGCCAAAAAAAAACTTGGACTCTGCCAGGATTTGAACTCAGGACGTCCGGAGTGGAAGTTTGTTGTGATACCCACTTGGCCATGGAGCACAAAGGTTGCTGTTTTTTTTTTATTTTTTTTTTATTATTGAAAGAGTCAACTGTAACTGCTG
Organism: Diaphorina citri; assembly: GCF_000475195.1. Lineage (NCBI taxonomy): Eukaryota > Metazoa > Arthropoda > Insecta > Hemiptera > Psyllidae > Diaphorina > Diaphorina citri. The sequence goes on along the minus strand of NW_007378296.1, from coordinate 77,551 downwards.
AGGTCTTTTCGTCCCGAAAGTGAAGAGATAGGATAGGAGAAAGCCAGTCGTTCCGAGAACGAATCTTATCTATATAGTGGGAAAAGAACCAGCGACCTAGCGTTTACAAGGTAGACGCGCTACCCACCAAGATTACTATTCTGACTCTGCTGATTTTAGACCCGTCATTAAAAGTTGTTGAGTTCAGTGAATCACTGAAATTAAGCAGCGTTGTCAATGGTTGGTACCTTGATGTGTGACGATCATTCCCAGTGAATCACTGAAATTAAGCAGCGTTCTCAATGGTTGGTACCTTGATGTGTGACGATCATTCCCAGTGAATCACTGAAATTAAGCAGCGTTCTCAATGGTTGGTACCTTGATGTGTGACGATCATTCCCAGTGAATCACTGAAATTAAGCATGTTTTTTGAAATTGACATTCCCAAGTTTTTTTTTTTTTTTTTTTAATGTAAGTAGTAAATACCATGTAATTAATTATTTTTCCTAGTAATATACTGAGTGATTATTAATAATGTACATAAGTGATCATGTCTACACAAATAGGATTGCTTACTGCTTGTAGGCACAGATATGAACCCAAGTACCTACCTACACAGCAATGTCTACTGTACTTGATCACTCTGTTCAAAAATCTTATCTCCAATGACTCCTATTACAAAAAGTCTCTTTGTTGAAATATTGTTATCTTTTTATTTTTATTATTTTACTTTCTATTAGATACCTCTATTTATTTTATTATTTAGCCTCCATAACTACCTATCTATTTCTATAATACATACCTAAGTACTTACATTATTTACTTCCATAGCATGAGGTAGGTACAATGTTTTGCATGGCACGTAAGTAGGTACCAATATTATTTTTCTTTTACTGGTAAGATTATGTACTCATCATCATCTGATGATGGTGTGTTGTACATTTGTTATTAACCTAGTTATACTTACATTATTTACTTCCATAGCATGAGGTAGGTACAATGTTTTGCATGGCACGTAAGTAGGTACCAATATTATTTTTCTTTTACTGATAAGATTATGTACTCATCATCATCTGATGATGGTGTGTTGTACATTTGTTATTAACCTAGTTAATATTTTGTCATTCCATAGTGACAGTTCATCAGAGATAATGCTCGTTATCACCAAGTTCTCATGTTGACATTAGCTTATCACTAAACACACCAGTTGAATATGTTAAATGTTTGAATTTCCTGATTTGTTCGTCTGTTGGGGATTTTTTGTTCTGTCATTATTGGACAATGGACATTCTGTCACAATTTTTGAATAAAATGAAAACAGGTGATACAGGGAATAATGAATTTCATAAGCCCTAGAATTGGGGAATGGTTAGACTAGACCAGTACCTATACTGCTTGATATATACCATGCAGAAGGTCCCGTGTTTGATGCATTAAGAAAAAAAAAAAAGAAAAAAAATCTGGTGTGAACATCACACGACTTTCCTTATCCTATTGAATGATGCTTACTTGGGTCTTCTATTATGAGCCCTAGAATTGGGGAATGGTTAGACTAGACCAGTACCTATACTGCTTGATATATACCATGCAGAAGGTCCCGTGTTTGATGCATTAAAAAAAAAAAAAGAAATATCTGGTGTGAACATCACACGACTTTCCTTATCCTATTGAATGATGCTTATTTGGGTCTTCAGTTATGGTAACTTTTACAATATCTCTAACCGTTTGGTCAGTATAGCTGAAAACCGTCTAAAAGCGGCCGAAATGCCTCCAATTGTTGCACCGATCTTAATCAAAAGTTTCGTGTCGCATCCTTGTCACATTTGACAGCTGCATGCCAAATTTCAAGTCTCTAGCTCTTACCGTTCTCGAGATATTTTGTTTACAGACAGACAGAAGGACAGACACACCACTAAAAACTGACCATCGAAAATTTGACCCGATTACATTACTTTCCTTCCTATAGGATAAGGAAAGTAAAAAAATACAGTCGAATATAAATTACAACAAATATTTCAGTCAGATAGGTAGGTACCAGTTATTTTCCGGTCTCACACCGAACTTTGCACTCCTCAGCCCACGGTCCCGGGCGGGAATCGAACCCGCGGCCTAGCGCTTACAAGGCAGACGCATTACCAACTAAGCTAACTAGGCTGGCGAAAATGAACTGAATAACAAATATTTTGTAGTTATCTAAAAAAAAAAAAAAAAAACCTACCGTTTGTCAATAAAGGAAGATTGGATAGAATGTCACCCCTTCTGAGAACGAACCTCACCTGAAGTTTACCTCGAGCGGGAATCAAACCAGCGACCTATCGCTTGCAAGATAACTATTCTGGCTCTGCTGATTTTAGATCCGTTATTAAAAGTTCTAGAGTTCCCAGTGAATCACTGAAGTTAAGCAGCGTTGTGCGTGGTTGGTATCCTGATAGCTGACCATCACGGCAATCGTGTGTTGCTGTCTTTTCCCGGCCCCACTCAGGCCTGGGTGAAGTGAATGTGAGTAGGCGGGGTAGCTTCTCACCAAATGGAGGGTAAAAATTCCGTCACTGTTAAAACTACCTCAGTGACGTGACTTTAAACCTCTTCTATACGTTAATGTTAATGCTTCTTCTTTGTGTTGTTGAATTTTGATCGATTTTCATTGCACCTAGGTACGTACGCAAAAGCTCAAGGTCCATTACAACAGAAATCTAAAACATAAAAAAAAAAAATCAAGTCGGGAGAGTGCCCTGGTTAAAAATAGTTTTTATGTAGGTATCTAACTTGTATTGTTTGTATTTTATTTGTGGATATTGCATTACAACAAATTCAATGTAATAATAGAGACTGATTTACTCCGAAATAGCCAACAGCACGTGCTGTCCCAGACAGTCACCTAGTCAGACCACGTAACTTCCTCGTACCTTGTGCATCCCACTTCCCCCACACAATGCAGAACTAGCGCTCATCACCCGCTGCGGATTTCAAGCGAACTTCAATCTTGTTGTTTCTCCGTCTCTCTCTTTCTAGTATTGTCAAGTTTGGGTAGGTTCTATACGAGCCTGCACACTCTGACTCTATAACTTACCTTGTCGACACGAATGATCGACACCATATAGGAACTGCAAGTTGTCCTGAGATCAGTATTCAACAGCAAAATGGGTACCACCACCGCACCGTATTCACATGTCAAAAATTATGTACAGCTTGGGCTAAACTGGATTAAAAGAATAGAAAATTAATTTATTTGTCTTATTTGGCCGCCATCTTGTCCATCTGTAATATAGCTTCTTAAATCGGCAAAATAACCACTTTTTTCAAGTCAGCATACCTGAAAACATACAATTCAATATATTATTTCAATATATTGGACAATTTTTAAGGATTTCCCTATAGTAGCAGCATATCCCAAAAACGGGATCGACCATTACGGGATTACGGTACATCCTAGAAGAAAAGTGTAAATTTATAAAATGTAGAAAACAAAAATACAAACAACTTTTTAATTCATTATCCTTCGAAAAAATTTACTGGAAACGCGATATTGTGAGAATACCTCTTTTTGGCCGCTATATTGGAAAAATCATTACGGTACGGGATTACGGTACATCCTAGAGAAAAAGTGTAAACGCATAAAATGTAGAAAATAAAAAGATAAACAACTTTCTAATTTATTGTTATTAGAAATTTTTTATCGGAAACGAGATATTCTCAAAAAACCCCTTTTTTTGGCCGCCATTTTGAAAAAAAGGCCGCCATTTTGTTCGTATACATGGTTTTCGGTGTCACCCCTTCCTAAAAGTTTTATATGGTCCAAATAAAGGTCCATGCCAAATTTGGTGCTTTCCTGACGAAATGCAGCTTTTTTGACGTTAGGCCACCGACTAATTATACTGCCAATAAAGATTTGTAATTTTTTTCAAGTACCTAACTTGAATTTTTTCATATAAAACTTTCTAAGTGAACACTGCTTGAATTATTTCGAAGGACCTCATTTTGTTTGTACATTTGTACAGAGGAAAGGATTGACTTGACTTTCATATCAACACAGCAAGGTCAGTGCATACATTTAGAACAATAGGTGGGTTATGTTGACCATTCAGACACCTTCTGTTGCTCTACATAATTTATGATTGATTTATCAACTAAATATTTTTGTATGGTTGAATAATTGGTAGGTACCTTGATACTTCATAATTTGTTTCCTTGAAGCCAAGACTGGAAGTAAATTTGAATAAATTGGTATTCAAATAAGTACGTAGAAGATCTCTTGGTCATTTGGCAAAAACATGAGTGGTCAATGAGATATAAGACTTTATGTACCTAAACATTATGAATAGAAATGTAAGTTCTGTAAATTTTTGTCTGTTTATTATTGACTGCTCAAGTAATGATGTAATGGACACAAGTATTGCTTGAAAATATCATTAACAGCTAATCTTTATGTCCGAAACGAAAAGGGTGGATGATGTCATGACTGTAAGAACTTATAACTAAGGTTACTTATCAAGTATGCTGGAAGCCAGAAGGCATGTAAATGTTGAGAATTTGAAGCACTGCCTATATTAAAACAAGATACCTAGTATTTCATGGTTTTCTGCATTTTTGCCTCAACTTTTCTCCCACTTCCCTTCAGCTTTAACCAAATTTATTCCACAAGTTTATTATAGCTCAATCCTCATGCCATGTTTCTGATAAAGAGGGGAACAAATGAGAAAAAAAAAGTGTCTCATCAAGTACTATGCTGGAAGCCAGAAGGCATGTAAATGTTGAGAGTTTGAAGCACTGCCTGGCCTATATTAAAACAAGATACCTAGTACCTATTTCATGGTTTTCTGCATTTTTGTCTCAACTTTTCTCCCACTTCCCTTCAGCTTTAAGCAAATTTATTCCACAAGTTTATTATAGCTCAATTCTCATGCCATGTCTCTGATAAAGAGGGGAACAAATGAGAAAAAGGAAAAAAAAAGTGTCTTGAATCAGAAAGCACAAGTTAATAAAAGATTAGGAATCACGTTCTCATGTAAGTTTCAACTGTTTTACAGTGATGTGTCTTATTGGGATTAATATTATTAGTACTTAGGGAAATATAAAAATATAGTGGTGACTCATCAACTGATCAAATGCTACCAGCCTGGGATAAAACTCATAATCAAAAGAGATGAAGAAAAAATTTCCTTGGTCTGTTTTCTTGTAAACTTAGAATGTGTTATTGCCAAAACTGAAACATATTTTGAGTGACTAGATAGCAACACAATGTGCATTTTCCTTTCGGGAAACTTTCAGAAACAGAACTGGTTTTTGGAAACTTAAGTAATAGCACCAGTACTAAACTATGAAAAATCCAATATGGCAGACCTAACAGAAACGGTTCCATTTCTGAAAGAAAATGCACCCATACTATGTATCTCACATAGTTTACTATTTTTGAAATTTTGAGGCTATGTGCATTTATATGTCATAACTACTCATTTTCCTCACGAGGCTGAGTGGGCCCCGCAACAGCCAGTCACGGAATCAATCATTTGGATGATACAAATTGCTTGACCCTGCCGGGAATCAAACCCGGGTCTCCCGCATGCAAGGCGAGCACAGTGACCACTACGCCATGGGAGCTGACAATAATTATTGTGGAAGTGGTTGTCTTGTGCAGGAATTTAGACAATTTTTATCCTCAGGTTTCCTGTCTCATGTTGAAATTATCTTCTGCCACATTAGCTTGGAAGAAAAACACCATGATCCATTTGAAGGTCGACATAAGATGGTGACCTGGCCCTGATTGCAGCTACAGATACCATTTTCGCTTTTATTATTTTACATGCTTTTTGTAAGTAAGTTCTTGGGAAAGTAGTCAGTTGAATTTTACTTGAATTAGGTTAAATTAAAATTGTTTTCTCTTTGCTTCCATAAATTAAAAAATGAAAATGACAAATCAATGTGTCAAAAAAGGTACCTCCCTCCTTACATGGGTAATTATGCAAAACAGAACATCAATGGAACTACAAATATGACAGGATAGGTACCTATTCATTATCATGTATCAATTACCCATAACACCTCTAGAACATGTGAGAGTAGAGTATTGTATGCAACCCTCCAATCCGAGACCACGCCCACACCCAAGGAATGACAATCATCCCCATTCCCCACCTTAGATTTCAAACGGAATTTTATCCGAAGATCTTATTGATATTATCAAAGAATACGTCAACGCCCTCATCCCCGGCCAAGTTCCAAAGTTTTTGACATCTTACCATAGAAAAGTTTTCTGAGGAGTTAGTTTTGTTCTTTTAGAGGAAAAGAGGACTACAATTCGTTTGTTTCTTACCTCTATTTTATTACAGGTCGCCGGTTCAATTCACAGGCGGACTTTATCCTGAACAGATTACGTTCGTTTTCGGAACGGCTGGCTTTGTTTTGTTCTGTCTTCTCTTCGATTTCAGGACGATAATTCATACGTCCATTGTTACAGTTCCTTTCCTAAAATTCTTCATCAAGTTCAAGGTTAAGGTTGATCTTACAATCCAAGTTCGTTCAATACCTTCGTACATTAGTACGTACATTAGTACGTACATTACTTACCCTTAAAAGAAGAAGAAGAAGAAGAAGAAGAAGAAGAAGAGAGAGAGAGAGAGAGAGAGAGAGAGAGAGAGAGAGAGAGAGAGAGAGAGAGAGAG
>NW_007378296.1:59412-70309 GCF_000475195.1 Diaphorina citri | reverse complement strand
ACAAGCTCCCCCCCCCACCCCCGGCCCATGCCACCTCGGTATCCTACCTAGCTACCCCCCAGACACAACCCTTGGACCTCGGGGTGTGTCTCGTGAAGACACCCCCCTCCCCACCCAAGAGGAAGATAGATCATCATGACCTATCCATATCACCAGCCAAGAAACCTTGCCCTCTCCTAGTAGAACCAGGACCTCAGCAAGAACCTCTCGCACTATCACTCAACCCATCACCATCCAACCTATCAATCAACAGTGCGCCTGTGTCCAACCTAGCAATCAACGCGTCTCCATCCAATCTATCACTCAACAACGCCTCCGTGCCCAACCTATCACTCAACAACGTGTCGCTCACCGGTGTACCCTCACTCAACCACAGTGTGGCCAGCTTGGCATCAATCAATACCGCACCGGCACTCAGCACGCCTGTGCCATCAATCAACACGCCTTCCACTCTATCATCACTCAATCTGGGGGGCACCCTACCGAATAGCCTCCTGGTAGAGATGATGGTACCTAGCAGTACCAGTGTAACGTTGACCAGCGTGTCTGAACCAGCCAGTCTGACTACGAGCCCGGTGCCCAGCAGTGTGATGATCACTAATGAGAATAGCAATAGTAGCACGGGCAGTATACCCCCCAGTACCAAAACAGAATCATCTACTAGTAGCAGTAGCTCAGGTAAGTAATGTGAGGGGTAATGAACTCAAACAGTATTCCCCGATCTCGCTCAAAATCTAGGGTTCACAAAATTGGCCATAACTTGTAGTAGAAAAGAGATAGAAAGATGATTCTTTCACAGTCATGTTCAGAACAAAATTTTGCAAACTGAAAAGCCATTTTTCACGCCTCAATTTTTGACTTGAGAAGTAACTATTGGAATTTATTATAGTAAGTAAATCAAACAACTTGCTAGAATTTTGTCCATTTTCATTCCCCCAGGCGCTCACCACCATGGGAGGACCCCAACATTGTCGGTCTAGAGGAGAATGTATTGAATTTGTGTTTGTTTCTTTTCTCTCAATATAATATCATGAACCCATTGCTGTCATGCATACGTTATCTTATCTTTTGTTCTAATATACGTATTTACGTATAGTATGATGTGTATTTTTATAGGTGTAGTGAACGTATAGCATGAACTGATGTAGTGTACCTTGTGGTCGCTTGATGAACAATATCGCCTATCACCCACTTGGAAGAGGCGCGCTGCCTTGTAAGCCCTAGATCGCCGGTTCGTGGTCGCTTGAAGAACAATATCGCCTATAACCCACTTGGAAGAGGCGCGCTGCCTTGTTAATATCATCAACCCATTGCTGTCATGCATACGTTATCTTATCTTTTGTTCTAATATACGTATTTACGTATAGTATGATGTGTATATGTATTTTTATAGGTGTAGTGAACGTATAGCATGAACTGATGTAGTGTACCTTGTGGTCGCTTGATGAACAATATCGCCTATAACCCGCACTTGGAAGAGGCGCGCTGCCTTGCTTCTTTTCTCTCAATATAATATCATGAACCCATTGCTGTCATGCATACGTTATCTTATCTTTTGTTCTAATATACGTATTTACGTATATCGTATAGTATGATGTGTATATGTATTTTTATAGGTGTAGTGAACGTATAGCATGAACTGATGTAGTGTACCTTATGGTCGCTTGAAGAACTATATCGCCTATCACCCACTTGGAAGAGGCGCGCTGCCTTGTAAGCGCTAGGTCGCCCTCTCTTTCTCTTTTCATATTTTTTATCGGCCTCTCTCTCTCTCCCTCTCCTTTGTGAAGACGCGAAAAAAGAACAATCATCTCGTTTCTCGTTTTAGTTTTATTTTTCATCAGCTTTTTACTTTTTTGTGTGTCAGGTGTCTTTTCCTTTTCTTTTCAAGAAGTTCATGGTAGTTTTATCTTTCCCTTTAACTTTTTTCAGTTTTTCTACACGGTTTGTGTTATCTTGTACCTTTACAAAGGTGTGAAGCTGTGAAGTGCCAAGTCTGGAGTAGAACGTCTGAAGTCAATGCTAAAGCGTTCCGTTCTAAAATGGAACTTTTTCTTGGAACAATAAGTGCCTATTGGAGCACGGGATTAGTTTTTGCCACGCCATTATTCTAATTCGTGTGTAATCTATTGAGTGATTATTAATAATCGGGAAATAAATACAGTTTATACTTCGTTTACATTAGACATTATACAGAAACTAAAATATTAAAATAAAAACACATCAACAGATGCACTTGTGTACCTAATTACTTTGTAACCAAAATAGGTGTTTCGTTTGTCTGAACATCAGGCAGTACTCTATTATACTGCCAATAAAGATTTGTAATTTTTTCAAGTACCTAACTTGAATTTTTCCATATAAAACTTTCTAAGTGAACACTGCTTGAATTATTTCGAAGGACCTCATTTTGTTTGTACATTTGTACGGAGGAAAGGATTGACTTGACTTTCATATCAACACAGCAAGGTCAGTGCATACATTTAGAACAATAGGTGGGTTATGTTGACCATTCAGACACCTTCCGTTGCTCTACATAATTTATGATTGATTTATCAACTAAATATTTTTGTATGGTTGAATAATTGGTAGGTACTACCTTGATACTTCATAATTTGTTTCCTTGGAGCCAAGACTGGAAGTAAATTTGAATAAATTGGTATTCAAATAAGTACATAGAAGATCTCTTGGTCATTTGGCAAAAACATGAGTGATCAATGAGATATAAGACTTTATGTAAACGTTATGAATAGAACTGTGTGTAAGTTCTGTAAATTTTTGTCTGTTTATTATTGACTGCTCAAGTAATGATGTAATGGACACAAGTATTGCTTGAAAATATCATTAACAGCTAATCTTTATGTCCGAAACGAAAAGGGTGGATGTCATGACTGTAAGAACTTATAACTAAGGTTACTTATCAAGTATGCTGGAAGCCAGAAGGCATGTAAATGTTGAGAGTTTGAAGCACTGCCTGGCCTATATTAAAACAAGATACCTAGTACCTATTTCATGGTTTTCTGCATTTTTGTCTCAACTTTTCTCCCACTTCCCTTCAGCTTTAACCAAATTTATTCCACAAGTTTATTATAGCTCAATCCTCATGCCATGTTTCTGATAAAGAGGGGAACAAATGAGAAAAAAAAAGTGTCTCGAATCAGAAAGCACAAGTTAATAAAAGATTAGGAATCACGTTCTCATGTAAGTTTCAACTGTTTTACAGTGATGTTTTTTTGTTTTTTTTTTGCTCCTTTCAGAGATCGACATAGAAAAAAACTCATCAAGTCACCCTTTTAACTCTTAATTGCTTTGAAAGTTGAAAGCTTTGAACTTATTAATTGCTTTGAAAGTGTAAAGGAATATGACAGTTCAGGTTGTTATGTAGGTCAGTTTTCTCTCTTAGCTTCATCAAAGTCAATAAAGACTTTGTAACATTATGAAGGTCCATCCTAGCTACGAGTATTTGATCGTATATGAAAAACCTAACAAAAGTGAAGCATTACCCGTTTTCCTTACAATTTAGAATTCAAAATTCAACATTCTTTCTATGGCAGTCAAATCCAAGGACAGATCTTCCCAGGAAGACATACCTTCCTGAGCTCCTCTTCTATACGCGTGTTTTTCATTCCACTTCCCCTACTTTAGCGTCAACGCTGCGTCTTAAATCCCTGATGCGAGTCTCGAGTAGCTTCAGGTTCCGCCATATTGTAATTGTATTGAGGGAAAGGAAAAAAATGTTTCGTAATTTCTCCACTAGATGTCGTCATGTTTGTTGAATTTCCACTTTTTACCCCCACTCCTGACGCAGAGTGAACGCCGCATCGATGCGGCGTAGGAATGAAAAACAGACCTAAAATGTGCATTTTCCTTTCGGGAAACTTTCAGAAACAACTGGTTTTTGGAAACTTAATAGCACCAGTACTAAACCATGAAAAATCCAACATGGCAGACTAACAGAAACAGTTCCATTTCTGAAAGAAAATGCACCCATACTATGTATCTCACATAGTTCACTATGACTATTGATGATTTTGCATATTGGATAATATCAAGACCTCGGTGGTGTAGTGGTCAAGGTGCTCGCCTGGTAAACAGGAGAACGTGTGTTCGATCCCAACCAAAGTGCTCATTCATTGCACCATTGTAGTGTTTGGAATCTAAGGAAGGGAATGGCAATATTTCACCACCTTTTTGTGATCGAAATTTGAGTAGGGTAAACAATTTTTTTGGTCAACCTTGAGAATCGAACGGAGGACCTTCTGCATTGTGTGCTACCATTTTTTCTTGATTCAATATCGATTTTTTATGGGGCTTGGAAGCCCCCATTTAGGTACTTGAGAGAAGTCAAAGTCTTTGAATGCCTATTTGAAAATTTCGACCGCCCCGGGGATCGAACCCAGGTCTCCCACATGCAAACCGAGTACACCACCATGGAGGACCCCAACATTGTCGGGGCTAGAGGAGAATGTATTGAATTTGTGTTTGTTTCTTTTCTCTCAATATAATATCATCAACCCATTGCTGTCATGCATACGTTATCTTATCTTTTGTTCTAATATACGTATTTACGTATAGTATGATGTGTATATGTTATGTGTAGGTAATTTCAAAAATGAGCACATCAGCGTTTGGTTTTTGTTTTGGACTAGAAATTCTCTTGGTCAGCCAATTCAGGTCTACCTGATTATGAGCGGCTGGCCTTAGACAGAGAATAGACCAGCAAGTACTAAGCCTCCTAGCTATCTGCAGATTTGTCTATAATTGTAGAACATCAATAAATGTTATTAAATTCAAAGAATATATTTTTTTAATAATTGCTTATTATAGCAAGGTTTTTTAATCATGTATTTTGAAGGGAAAGGAAATGCGCTCAAGTTACCACTCCAATGCAAAACTGTAGAAACAATATCCTATCTCACCTCATCCGAGCTCATCTCAGCCCTGTTCATAAACACACCCTCATGAGGTGAAACTTTGTTGTTGAGGCAGTGTGGATGGTTCAGACAGAATAGGAGAGGGGTGTGTCAAGAATACTTTATTTATTTTGTACTTTCTGAATGGAGGACTCTTAAGCCAGACCCACTATCAGGTTGACTTGACAGACGGATCTTTTCAGCCGTACCTGTCAGGTCTACCTGATTATGAGCGGCTGGCCTTAGACAGAGAATAGACCAGCAAGTACTAAGCCTCCTAGCTATCTGCAGATTTGTCTAAAATTGTAGAACATCAATAAATGTTATTAAATTCAAAGAATATATTTTTTTTTATACTACGTTTAATAATTGCTTATTATAGCAAGGTTTTTTAATCATGTATTTTAAAGGGAAAGGAAATGCACTTTTTTCATAGTGTTCTCACGTATCAAGATTTATATATTTCCTTGGTCTGTTTTCTTGTAAACTTAGAATGTGTTATTGCCAAAACTGAAACATATTTTGAGTGACTAGATAGCAACACAGTGTGCATTTTTCTTTCGGGAAACTTTCAGAAACAGAACTGATTTTTGGAAACTTAATAGCACCATACTAAACCATGAAAAATCCAACATGGCAGACTATCAGAAACGGTTCCATTTCTGAAAGAAAATGCACCCATAAGGCCTGTTTTTCATTCCTACGCTGCATCGATGTGGCATAGGAATGAAACTTGGTGTTACTTGGCGTTCACTCTGTGTCAGGAGTGGGGGGTAAAAATTGTGAAAACTCAACAAATATGACATCTAGCGGAGAAATTACAAAACATTTTTTTCGTCATATGGAAACTTCCCTCAAAACAATTACAAAATGGTGGAACTGAAGCTACTTGAGAGTTGCATCAGGGATTTAAAACGCAGCAACGACACTGAAGGAGGGGAAGTGGAATGAAAAACATGTGTCACTTCACGTCGGGTTTGGATTGCACCTGCGTCGGAATGAAAAACAGACCTATACTTACTATGTATCTCACTTAGTTCACTATTTTTGAAATTTTGAGTGAAAACTTCATCTTTCTATGCTACTTGTCTACTGACAATAATTATTGTGGAAGTGGTTGTCTTGTGCAGGAATTTAGACAATTTTTACCCCCAGGTTTCCTGTCTTATGTTGAAATTATCTTCTGCCACATTTGCTTGGAAAAAAACACCATGATCCATTTGAAGGTCAACATAAGATGGTGACCTGGCCCTGATTGACCATTTTTGCTTTTATTATTTTACATGCTTTTTGTAAGTTCTTGGGAAAGTAGTTAATTGAATTGTAGGTACCTACTTGAATTAGGTTAAATTAAAATTGTTTTCTCTTTGCTTCCTAAAAAATGAAAATGACAAATCAATGTGTCAAAAAAGGTACCTCCCTCCTTACATGGGTAATTATACAAAACAGAACATCAATGGAACTACAAATATGACAGGATAGGTACCTATTCATTATCATGTATCAATTACCCATAACACCTCTAGAACATGTGAGAGTTGAGTATTGTATGCGTATCACTAATAGGGAATGTTGTTTTATTGTCTTGCTAGCTTGGAGCTCTGACACACTTATTTTGTATTCATTGTTGCTCTACCTTGTTCATTTGAGGCAGCCAAGTTTTGTTTCCATTGTTTTTGTGAGAACAAAAGTCTCTCCTCATGGTGATTGAAGTTTTGCTATTGATAAAAAATTCCATCCTACTTCCTGTTGTGAAGGAAAGACTGCAATTTTTGATTGATTGATTTTTCTCTTTTTTTTTTACTTACTAGGTACCTATTTAGATAAGAATTATTTTATCTCTTGTACATATAACATCATACTTAATTTTTGATTAATTGTTTTTTTTTTTTTTTTTACTTAAGTACTAGGTATTTAGATAAGAATTATTTTATCTCTTGTACACATAACATCATACTTATTTAGGTGAGAAACACTATCTTGTATTGACCCACTTTATTAAAATAATTAACATCTTTTTTTTTTCTTTTTTTTTGTGGTTAGGTAAGGTACCTACACCACTTTTTTATTTCATATGATTGTGGTTAAAATGTTCCCCCCCATATTTTATTATCTGCTGAGGTCAACTCGGTCTATTATGCCTTGTCTTTTCACTGGGGTTTCATACAGCACAACTGTCCTCATGTGACTCAATCCACCCAAAATAACCAGCAGCATTTGGTGTCCCAGATGGCCACCTGTCCAGATACCAACCGCATACAACATTGCTTAATTTCAGTGATCTGTCTGGAACTGGTGCATTTAACATGCTATTACCTGACTAAAATGTTAGGTATTGCAAGTATTATGTTTAGGTGGTCTCTTATCGATCCATAGTGCACCATATCTATATTATTTTTGTTTAGGACTAGGTATTTATTGCACTTCTTCTTGCAAGTTTCATACAGCACAACTGTCCTCATGTGACTCAATCCACCCAAAATAACCAGCAGCATTTGGTGTCCCAGATGGCCACCTGTCCAGATGCCAACAACATACAACATTGCTTACCTTCAGTGGTCTGTCTGGAACTGGGTCATTTAACATGCTATTAAGCTGCGTCCACACGCAGCGGCCGTCGATCGATGATTGAAACCGTCCACACTGCCTCGACAACATAGATTCACCTCATTGCGTCGATCAACGGCCATCGACTATGTGTGGACACAGCTTTACCTGACTAAATGTTATTTACAACTATGTAATTGAAAAACGAGCAGATCAGCGTTAGAAACGTGGTTCTGCCTGGTTTTTGTTTTGGACTAGAAATTCTCTTGGTCAGCCAAACAGTTTGTTGTTTTTTTTTTTTTTTTTTTTTTTTTTTTTTTTTCATTTTAACTCTGGAATATCAAACCACCGAGGTAGGTGGTGTAGTGGTCAAGACGCTTGCCTGGTAAACAGGAGGGCATAGGTTCAATCCCACCTGAGGTATCGAATTTTATCCTAATTTATTTGATTGTTCGACCACATAATAATGGTGCTCTAAGTGTAAGGGTTAGCTGGTAAAGAGCGCCTCCGGCGTTCACCTCGCCTAGTGGTTTTATTCCATTGATTCCTCTGAAGAGTCATAATATTAGGGGCCGCTACTTCGCCCCGCTAAGTCAAGAAAGTTTGACCCATCATTACCAGATCATTCAGGTCTAAACTTTTCTTACCAGGACCTCAGCAAGAACCTCTCGCACTATCACTCAACCCATCACCATCCAACCTATCAATCAACAGTGCGCCTGTGTCCAACCTAACAATCAACGCGTCTCCATCCAATCTATCACTCAACAACGCCTCCGTGCCCAACCTGTCAGCCAAACAGTTTGTTGTGACCATGAGGAGTTGGATTAACGTGGCTTAGCTCTTATCTTGTGCATAGCTTTGCTGTCAGCAGAATTTAGTGCTTTGCTCAGCATAGTGGAATTGGACTTGGGATTTTGCTGAATACAATGTTGACTTTCGATGATTTTGCAGAGTGGATAATATCAAGACCTTGGTGGTGTAGTGGTCAAGGTGCTCGCCTGGTAAACAGGAGAACGTGGGTTCGATCCCATCCAAAGTGCTCATTCATTGCACCATTGCAGTGTTTGGATTTTGAGGAAGGGGATGTCAGTTTTTCACCACCTTTTTGTGATCGGAATTTGAGTAGGGTAAACATTTGTTTGGCCAACCTTGAGAATCGAATAGAGGACATTCTGCATAGCACACACTACCATTTTTTCTTGATTTAATATCGATTTTTCAAGGAAGACCTAATAGGGCTTCGAAGCCCCCATTTACTCAAGAGAAGTCAAAATCTTTGAATGCCTATTTGAAAATTTCGACCGCCCCGGGGATCGAACCCAGGTCTCCCACATGCAAACCGAGTAGAGTAACCACCATGGGAGGACCCCAACATTGTCGGGGCTAGAGGAGAATGTATTGAATTTGTGTTTGTTTCTTTTCTTCTTGCAAGTATGTGTAGGTAATTTCAAAAATGAGCACATCAGCGTTTGGTTTTTGTTTTGGACTAGAAATTCTCTTGGTCAGCCAAACAGTTTGTTGTGACCATGAGGAGTTGGATTAGCGTGGCGTGGCGTAGCTCTTATCTTGTGCAATGTGCATAGCTTTGGTGTCAGCAGAATTTAGTGCTTTGCTCAGTATAGTGGAATTGGACTTGGGATTTTGCTGAATACAATGTTGACTATTGATGATTTTGCATATTGGATAATATCAAGACCTTGGTGGTGTAGTGGTCAAGGTGCTCGCCTGGTAAACGGGAGAACGTGGGTTCGATCCCATCCAAAGTGCTCATTCATTGCACCATTGCAGTGTTTGGATTTTGAGGAAGGGGATGTCAGTTTTTCACCACCTTTTGTGATCGGATTTTGAGTAGGGTAAACATTTTTTTGGCCAACCTTGAGAATCGAACAGAGGACATTCTGCATAGCACACACTACCATTTTTTACTTTCTATTTCTTGATTTAATAATTTAATATCGATTTTTCAAGGAAGACCTAATGGGGCTTGGAAGCCCCCATTTACTTAAGAGAAGTCACCAAGCTCCCACCCCCACCCCCGGCCCATGCCACCTCGGTATCCTACCTAGCTACCCCCCAGACACAACCCTTGGACCTCGGGGTGTGTCTCGTGAAGACACCCCCCTCCCCACCCAAGAGGAAGATAGATCATCATGACCTATCCATATCACCAGCCAAGAAACCTTGCCCTCTCCTAGTAGAACCAGGACCTCAGCAAGAACCTCTCGCACTATCACTCAACCCATCACCATCCAACCTATCAATCAACAGTGCGCCTGTGTCCAACCTAGTGCAAGGCGAGCGCAGTGACCACTACGCCATGGGAGCTGACGATTTGGTCTAACTGGTCATAGACAGGGAGATGTTTGGTTGTCTGGACCTGCCCGGACCAAACAAGCAGATAGACAACCTGAAAACACGTCATGTTGAAAATTTCAGTCACTTCGTTCGTTCAATCTTCATCAGGAGGAAGCGGTTGAGTGACTGACAAAACATTATCTGATTTTATCAATTTAACGATGAGTGAGTAGCTTACACGAAGAACCAGGGTGCAATGACTTGACCAAATCCGATTAATCATAAGAATTTTGATTTCTTCAATCGATAAAGATCACTGATGTTTGCCCAACCTATCACTCAACAACGTGTCGCTCACCAGTGTGCCCTCACTCAACCATAGTGTGGCCAGCTTGGCATCAATCAATACCGTGCCGGCACTCAACACACCTGTGTTGCCCAACCTATCACTCAACAACGTGTCGCTCACCAGTGTGCCCTCACTCAACCATAGTGTGGCCAGCTTGGCATCAATCAATACCGTACCGGCACTCAGCACGCCTGTGCCATCAATCAACACGCCTTCCAGTCTGTCATCACTCAATCTGGGGGGCACCCTACCGAATAGCCTCCTGGTAGAGATGATGGTATCTAGCAGTACTAGTGTGACGTTGACCAGCGTGTCTGAACCAGCCAGTCTGACTACGAGCCCGGTACCCAGCAGTGTGATGATCACTAATGAGAATAGCAATAGTAGCACGGGCAGTATACCCCCGAGTATCAAGACAGAATCATCTACTAGTAACAGTAGCTCAGGTAAGTAATGTGAGGGGTAATGAACTCAAACAGTATGCCCCGATCTCGCTCAAAATCTAGGGTTCACAAAATTGGCCATAACTTGTAGTAGAAAAGAGATAGAAAGATGATTCTTTCACAGTCATGTTCAGAACAAAATTTTGCAAACTGAAAAGCCATATTTCACGCCTCAATTTTTGACTTGAGAAGTAACTATTGGAATTTATTATAGTAAGTAAATCAAACAACTTGCTAGAATTTTGTCCATTTTCATTCCCCCAGGCGCTCATAAGTTGAAGAAGGCCTGGCTACAACGTCATTCGGGCGTGGAGGGTACCACCCCTCCCCCGGCCACCCCCACCCCA
>NW_007378296.1:44727-59223 GCF_000475195.1 Diaphorina citri | reverse complement strand
CATGAGTGATCAATGAGATATAAGACTTTATGTAAACGTTATGAATAGAAATGTGTGTAAGTTCTGTAAATTTTTGTCTGTTTATTATTGACTGCTCAAGTAATGATGTAATGGACACAAGTATTGCTTGAAAATATCATTAACAGCTAATCTTTATGTCCGAAACGAAAAGGGTGGATGTCATGACTGTAAGAACTTATAACTAAGGTTACTTATCAAGTACTATGCTGGAAGCCAGAAGGCATGTAAATGTTGAGAGTTTGAAGCACTGCCTGGCCTATATTAAAACAAGATACCTAGTACCTATTTCATGGTTTTCTGCATTTTTGTCTCAACTTTTCTCCCACTTCCCTTCAGCTTTAAGCAAATTTATTCCACAAGTTTATTATAGCTCAATTCTCATGCCATGTCTCTGATAAAGAGGGGAACAAATGAGAAAAAGAAAAAAAGTGTCCTGAATCAGAAAGCATAAGTTAATAAAAGATTAGGAATCATGTTCTCATGTAAGTTTCAACTGTTTTACAGTGATGTGTCTTATTGGGATTTATATTATTAGTAGTTCAATATAAAAATATAGTGGTGACTCATCAACTGATCAAATGCTACCAGCTTGAGATAAAACTCATAATCAAAAGAGATGAAGAAAATAATATATTTCCTTGGTCTTTTTTCTTGTAAACTTAGAATGTGTTATTGCCAAAACTGAAACATATTTTGAGTGACTAGATAGCAACAAAAGGTCTGTTTTTCATTCCGACGTGGGTGCGACAAATTTTTGTCGATGGTGGGATTCGAACCCGGGACCTTCTGCATGGCAAGCAAGCGCGTTACCACTGGACCAACCGTGCCCCTTCTATCTTTTCTTCGATTTCGGGACGATAAGACGTCCGTTGTTACAGTTCCCTCTGTCAAACCTCTTCAAGAGGGAGAGAAAAGGGGGAAAAAACACACAACAGATGTAGGTACTATCGTCCCAACATGGAAGAGAGAACAAAGCCATCCGAGAACGAATCTTATCTGTGTTCGGGATAAAGTTTGCCCCGTGCGAGAATGGAAGCCGCGACCTAGCGCTTACAGAGGCAGACGCGCTACCCTTCAAACTAGCTAAAACACCAACCTCAGTGGTCTAGTGGTTAGCGCGTTGGACTTCGGATCTGGAGGTTGGCGGTTCGAGTCCAAGTCATGTCATGAAATTTAGCGTAGTTTATCAAGCAGGGAACGACATTTGTGACAAGTATTTATGCTTAACACAATTAAAATTAAAAAAAAAATTGGCTAAAACCAGTAAAAAAGAATATTTACAAGGTACGCCTTAGAGTAGCGGTCCTTTTTTCTACGCTCCCTCCTTTGTCAATTCTGAAGGCGCTGCGGCCCTTTACTATATTTTATGTGATCTTCCTTGGAGCCGCTTACCCCATTTTGAGAATCCCTGCCTTAGAGGACTGTACAATTCGTTTGTTTCTTACCTCTATTTTATTCTCTCTAACTTTGACTTGATTTGTGGCCACAGGGATCAGGAAAGAGAGAAAGCAGAGCAAGAGAGAGAACGTCTGGAGAAGCTAAGAGGTGCAGAACAGGCTGTGGACAAACATTTCGAGGAGTCTCTGAGACCTCAGCGTTTGGCTCAACACAAGGTAAGAACACGCGCGTTAAGTAACGCCGAGCGGGATGGGTATCTGGACGTGTCTGTGTCTAGGCGGTGTATTGAGCCTTAAATAGGGAATAGACCAGCTTAGTCTGGATGGGGGACCAACAGGGTGGATACGAGCCTGAAATTTCCCTTTGTTAAAGAAATAGCAAAGGTTCAGTGCAGTGCGAAGGGCATCCACTTGGAATTTTTTTGTATCCACAACCAAATATCAGGCCAAAAGCGATCACGCATCCACTCATGGTCCAGCGGATCCGCAGGGAAAACGCGCGGATTTCACTAGAATACCGCTGTGTGTGAAAGGACTCATTAAACACTCATTGACTAGGCGTAAAAAAACCCCGAGAGCGGAATCCGCGCGGTAAAAATCCGCTCAGTGTAAAATGGCTCTTAGAGGACTGTACAATTCGTTTGTTTCTTACCTCTATGTATTTTGTTAAGCTCTAACTTTGACTTGATTTGTGGCCACAGGGATCAGGAAAGAGAGAAAGCAGAGCAAGAGAGAGAACGTCTGGAGAAGCTAAGAGGTGCAGAACAGGCTGTGGACAAACATTTCGAGGAGTCGCTGAGACCTCAGCGTTTGGCTCAACACAAGGTTAAGTAACGCCGAGCGGGATGGGTATCTGGACGTGTCTATGTCTAGGCGGTGTATTGAGCCTTAAATAGGGAATAGACCAGCTTAGTCTGGGTGGGGGACCAACAGGGAGGATACGAGCCTGAAATTTCCCTTTGTTAAAGAAATAGCAAAGGTTCAGTGCAGTGCGAAGGGCATCCACTTGGAATTTTTTTTGTATCCACAACCAAATATCAGGCCAAAAGCGATCACGCATCCACTCATGAAATTTTTGTAGCCAAAAGTTTCTTTAGCCTCTCAATCAAGAATCAACTTTGGGCTGACATTTGGTTTTGGCTACAAGAATTTTACGAGTGTCTGCTTTTCGCACTCAACCTTTGCTATTTCTTTAGCAAAACCTTTACCATTTCTTTAGCAAGGTAAATGTCAGGCTATTTACATTACACGCCCTGATTAGAGTCCCCCAGCCAGACAGCGCGGTATCAAAACATTTATGACAGGATAGGTACCTATTCATTATCATGTATCAATTACCCATAACACCTCTAGAACATGTGAGAGTAGAGTATTGTATGCGTATCACTAATAGGGAATGTTGTTTTATTGTCTTGCTAGCTTGGAGCTCTGACACACTTATTTTGTATTCATTGTTGCTCTACCTTGTTCATTCGAGGCAGCCAAGTTTTGTTTCCATTGTTTTTGTGGGGACAATAGTCTCTCCTCATGGTGATTGAAGTTTTGCTATTGATGAAAAATTCCATCCTACTTCCTGTTGTGAAGGAAAGACTGCAATTTTTGATTGATTGATTTTTCTCTCTTTTTTTTTACTTACTAGGTATTTAGATAAGAATTATTTTATCTCTTGTACATATAACATCATACTTATTTAGGTGAGAAACACTTTCTTGTATTGACCCACTTTATTAAAGCAATGGCGAAACATGTCTGTTTGAATAAACAATAAAAAACCCCTCCCCCAACTGTGAAGAGTAAAAGTTATTGTGTTCTTCTTTACAAGGTAAGAACAAGCGCGTTAAGTAACGCCGAGCGGGATGGGTATCTGGACGTGTCTAGGTCTAGGCGGTGTATTGAGCCTTAAATAGGGAATAGACCAGCTTAGTCTGGATGGGGGACCAACAGGGAGGATACGAGCCTGAAATTTCCCTTTGTTGAAGAAATAGCAAAGGTTCAGTGCAGTGCGAAGGGCATCCACTTGGAATTTTTTTTGTATCCACAACCAAATATCAGGCCAAAAGCGATCACGCATCCACTCATAAAATTTTTGTAGCCAAAAGTTTCTTTAGCCTCTCAATCAAGAATCAACTTTGGGCTGACATTTGGTTTTGGCTACAAGAATTTCACGAGTGTCTGCTTTTCGCACTCAACCATTGCTATTTCTTTAGCAAAACCTTTACTATTTCTTTGGCTACAAGAATTTTACGAGTGTCTGCTTTTCGCACTCAACCTTTGCTATTTCTTTAGCAAAACCTTTACTATTTTAGCAAGGTAAATGTCAGGCTATTTACATTACACGCCCTGATTAAAGTCCCCCAGCCAGACAGCGCGGTATCAAAACATTTAAGTACCTTACTTGAGTTTCATGTGGGACATGAATCCTACCGTAAGAGCGATTCTGGTGAAATTGATTCTGTACGCAAAAGTTTGGCTACAAGAATTTTACGAGTGTCTGCTTTTCGCACTCAACCTTTGCTATTTCTTTAGCAAAACCTTTACTATTTTAGCAAGGTAAATGTCAGGCTATTTACATTACACGCCCTGATTAAAGTCCCCCAGCCAGACAGCGCGGTATCAAAACATTAGTACCTTACGACTTAATATGATGAGGAAAACCATTTGTAAGATTTATTCGTAAACAAGCAAGCAATTAAAAATCAATAAATAAACACAAATGGAAAAATAAAAACAAGGCTCTAATAAATATCAATAAATAAACAAATAAAGAATTTTATTAATCCCTTTTTTGTTTACGGTATTTTTATTAATTTATTTTTCTCCTCTAATTGTCAATGTATCGCTTTTATTTTTAACTTGGGTATAAGCTTGTATTTTTAGCTTGTAAAGTGAGTGTACTTTCAATTCATTAATTAACTCTTTGTTTGTGATTACTGATTACCTACATGGTATTTATACGATGAATCACGACGTGATCATGTCCGATCTTTTAAGACTAGGACTGGAACTTTATTTCTTGTGATGTGATACCTAGACAGCCTAGACTCTTAAATTTGTGACATAACTCGAGAGTAAGACAAGAGTTAAAGTTACATTAACTTATCCTCTGTGTTTTGGTTTCAGCAAAGTACCTCCTAAGGTGAGTTAGTCCTAATCTCCTAATACTACTCCTGCTAACACATCGGCTCCTAATACTTCAGTCACTAATGTGAATGGACACGGGGGCTCTGAAGATTCTTCCAGTTCTGAAGAAGAGGAGCCTGCCAAGCGTGTACCTCCTAAGGTGAGTTAGTCCTAATCTCCTAATACTACTCCTGCTAACACATCGGCTCCTAATACTTCAGTCACTAATGTGAATGGACACGGGGGCTCTGAAGATTCTTCCAGTTCTGAAGAAGAGGAGCCTGCCAAGCGTGTACCTCCTAAGGTGAGTTAGTCCTAATCTCCTAATACTACTCCTGCTAACACATCGGCTCCTAATACTTCAGTCACTAATGTGAATGGACACGGGGGCTCTGAAGATTCTTCCAGTTCTGAAGAAGAGGAGCCTGCCAAGCGTGTACCTCCTAAGGTGAGTTAGTCCTAATCTCCTAATACTACTCCTGCTAACACATCGGCTCCTAATACTTCAGTCACTAATGTGAATGGACACGGGGGCTCTGAAGATTCTTCCAGTTCTGAAGAAGAGGAGCCTGCCAAGCGTGTACCTCCTAAGGTGAGTTAGTCCTAATCTCCTAATACTACTCCTGCTAACACATCGGCTCCTAATACTTCAGTCACTAATGTGAATGGACACGGGGGCTCTGAAGATTCTTCCAGTTCTGAAGAAGAGGAGCCTGCCAAGCGTGTACCTCCTAAGGTGAGTTAGTCCTAATCTCCTAATACTACTCCTGCTAACACATCGGCTCCTAATACTTCAGTCACTAATGTGAATGGACACGGGGGCTCTGAAGATTCTTCCAGTTCTGAAGAAGAGGAGCCTGCCAAGCGTGTACCTCCTAAGGTGAGTTAGTCCTAATCTCCTAATACTACTCCTGCTAACACATCGGCTCCTAATACTTCAGTCACTAATGTGAATGGACACGGGGGCTCTGAAGATTCTTCCAGTTCTGAAGAAGAGGAGCCTGCCAAGCGTGTACCTCCTAAGGTGAGTTAGTCCTAATCTCCTAATACTACTCCTGCTAACACATCGGCTCCTAATACTTCAGTCACTAATGTGAATGGACACGGGGGCTCTGAAGATTCTTCCAGTTCTGAAGAAGAGGAGCCTGCCAAGCGTGTACCTCCTAAGGTGAGTTAGTCCTAATCTCCTAATACTACTCCTGCTAACACATCGGCTCCTAATACTTCAGTCACTAATGTGAATGGACACGGGGGCTCTGAAGATTCTTCCAGTTCTGAAGAAGAGGAGCCTGCCAAGCGTGTACCTCCTAAGGTGAGTTAGTCCTAATCTCCTAATACTACTCCTGCTAACACATCGGCTCCTAATACTTCAGTCACTAATGTGAATGGACACGGGGGCTCTGAAGATTCTTCCAGTTCTGAAGAAGAGGAGCCTGCCAAGCGTGTACCTCCTAAGGTGAGTTAGTCCTAATCTCCTAATACTACTCCTGCTAACACATCGGCTCCTAATACTTCAGTCACTAATGTGAATGGACACGGGGGCTCTGAAGATTCTTCCAGTTCTGAAGAAGAGGAGCCTGCCAAGCGTGTACCTCCTAAGGTGAGTTAGTCCTAATCTCCTAATACTACTCCTGCTAACACATCGGCTCCTAATACTTCAGTCACTAATGTGAATGGACACGGGGGCTCTGAAGATTCTTCCAGTTCTGAAGAAGAGGAACCTGCCAAGCGTGTACCTCCTAAGGTGAGTTAGTCCTAATCTCCTAATACTACCCTGCTAACACATCGGCTCCTAATACTTCAGTCACTAATGTGAATGGACACGGGGGCTCTGAAGATTCTTCCAGTTCTGAAGAAGAGGAACCTGCCAAGCGTGTACCTCCTAAGGTGAGTTATTCCTAATCTCCTAATACTACTCCTGGTAAGAAGTGCCCGCTACTCACTATCAGACAGTCTGAGGCTCTGAAGATTCTTCCAGTTCTGAAGAAGAGGAGCCTGCCAAGCGTGTACCTCCTAAGGTGAGTTAGTCCTAATCTCCTAATACTACCCCTGCTAACACATCGGCTCCTAATACTTCAGTGACTAATGTGAATGGACACGGGGGCTCTGAAGATTCTTCCAGTTCGGAAGAAGAGGAACCTGCCAAGCGTGTACCTCCTAAGGTGAGTTAGTCCTAATCTCCTAATACTACTCCTGGCAATGCCCGCTACTCACTATCAGACGGTCTGAACTCTCTCTCAGGTCACAATCTAATGATTGGTTTGTCTGATGAGTTTTTCTTCTCCACACTTCTCTATCCTGTGCCATTCTCTTCATCTCTTGATAGGTTCTGCATTCCATGTCCCTCTCTATTTGTTGGATGAATCCTTTCCTTGGTCTTCCTCTTCTATGTTTTCCTTCCACAACTCCTTCAATTACAGTGTGTAGCAGGCTCTTACAGTGAGCGTGGTTGGCATAATACATGGGCTCCTAATACTTCAGTCACTTATATGCATGGATATGGAGGCTCTGGGAATCAAACCCAGGACTTTATGCATGGCAAGCAAACGCGTTTCCACTGACTGGGCTAACTTTGCCGCCTATTTATTATTATTAAAATTATTGTTTTTTCCTTCTTATTCATATGTTCCTATTTATATTCACCGTAAAAAGCCCGAGTTCTATCCTAATCTATTTGCTGTAAACATTCAAATATTCATGTATTATTATGTTATATTATTAAACCCATAAAATTCATGAGACCTTGTTTAGACTGCTGGGGTAAAGGGACTTTTTAGTCTCATTCGAGCAGGATAAGCAAGGTATATTCTATTCTATTCTATTCTACTCTGTTACCTTTGGCCTTTCTCTTCTAATGATCCACCTCTTGTCTGTTTCAGAGTCTAGAAACCATGTTTCCACCCTCGGGCCCGGATTCGATGCTTCCACCGCGACATCTCGCGGGATACTGAGCAACCTCTAACACCTTACAACATGACCGATCCTGGTGCTGCCTTCTGATTGGTCAACAATGGATCCTTCCCCTCCTCCCCCTCCCCACCATCCGTACTCTCACCTGTGGAATGCCAAGCACGCAGCCGACGTGCGCTTGCTTCGGTAAGTCTCGTGTGAATCCGCCCTTCAGGGACTTTGATTCCCGCCCCAGGGTGAAATGTATCCTAAACAAATGAGGTATGCTCTCCGAACGGCTGGTTTTGTCCTTCAAAAAGAAAAAAAATGTATTATCATCCCAAAATCGAAGAGAAAGACAGGTTAGGATTAAGAGAAAGCCAACCTTTCCAAGAACGAACCTTATCTGTTCAGTGTAAAGTTCGCCCCGGGTGAGAATGGAAGCCGCGACCTAGCGCTTACAAAGGCAGACACGCTACCCTCCAAACTAGCTAAAATTGGCCAAGGCCAGCAAAAAAAGAATATTTACAAGGTACGCCTTAGAGTAGCGATATTTGATCACAATAATAGTAGTAGCCTACTGCTGGAGTAAAGGGACTTTTCAGTCCTAGTCGAGCAGTATAAATAAGCACTATTATTATTTTTTTCCCCCTCACGTTGTCCTCAGGTGAAGAGAAAGAAGAAGACCGGTGGTGGCGGAGGCGGAGGGAGCACCGCCAGCGGCGATTCGAGCAGTGGTCGGCACGCGAACACCACGCCCGTCAAGAAGCCCAGCCCGCCTAGCAGCACCACGGACAGCGACAACGACAGCGGCGCCGCCGGCAAGAAAGCCAACGGGAACAACAGCCCGCCCAAGTCTCAGGCGGGGAGGAGCGATCGCAAGCGGGCGAAGAAGAAAGACTCGCGGGCTAGTAGCCCGGGGGAGGAAGGCGGGGCGGAGAAGAAGCCGAAAGATGAGGGAGGCTCGGGGCAGCGCGACCCGTTTGAGAAACCGCCCGTGTCCCGGCTCAAGAAGACGGGAGAGAGCTGGCTTCAGGATGGACCGTGCTTTGAGGTGAGCTGGAGACTTTTTTTTAAAACAAGTGGGTTCGGGATGGACCGTGCTTTGAGGTGAGGTGGAGACTTTTTTTTTTTTTTTTTTTTTTTTTTTTGAAAGTTGAGAAGATTATTCTTTGGACTAGTAGGTTACCCGTGCTCCGCCACGGAAAATTGGTCATACATAACTCGAGATCGGTTTAGATTTTCGGCAAAATCATCTTAAATTTCACCTTTCTAGGTGTTACTTCGGGTTTTGGAGATAGACCGATCAGTGTGTGAATGGATTTCGCTTTTATTATTTTATTAGTAAAATTTCACGGTAACTAAAAACACGGTAACTTAGTGTAAAAACGCTCGCCTGGTAAACAGAAGGGCGTAGGTTCAATTCCAGCTGAGGTATGGAATTTTATCCGGGACTTTTTTTTTAGAATTAAACTACAATAATAGTTCCTAAAGGTACTTTTCTGGCGTAAAAAAGTCTCTTTATTTCAGTTCTGTGCGAGCAGTTTAAATAAGCACTAAGCATTATTATTGAAATCTCATGATACCTAACTACTTCTCTGTTCCGCCCCAGGTGGCTCCCAAGTTGTCCAAATTTTTTTTTTTTTTTTTAAGCTATTGCTTAATCCGAGCGAAGTTAAACTTAGGTGTGTTCTCACATAGTCGACTGAACCGTCCACACTGCCTCGACAACATAGATTCACCTCGTCGATTGACTATGTTTGGAGACACCTTAATAGTTGAGGGACTTTTTTCAATCCTATTTGAGCTGTAAAAATAATCCCTATTTAATTAAAAAAGTGAGTGCTTCACCGCCTTTTTCATTTCGTAGCAGTGAAACAACTGCTACATTAGACGCGTGTGGTCTGTGTCGTAGCATGTGTCATCTATTATTTCTTCTCTATTTTACCCAGGTGGCTCCCAAGTTGTCCAAGTGCCGTGAGTGTCGCTGGACGCAGAACCAGAGGTCGCGCAACAACGCCAACATCTTCTGCCGTTTCTACGCGTTCCGACGTCTGCGCTACACTAAGAACGGTCAACTGGCGACGGCCGGCTTCTCGGACCCTCACAAGGACGCCGG
This sequence comes from Diaphorina citri, assembly GCF_000475195.1. Taxonomy (NCBI): domain Eukaryota; kingdom Metazoa; phylum Arthropoda; class Insecta; order Hemiptera; family Psyllidae; genus Diaphorina; species Diaphorina citri. The sequence goes on along the minus strand of NW_007378296.1, from coordinate 49,677 downwards.
ACCCGAGGACATTCGTCTGTGGCTGCCGGACCCTGATAATCCGCCCTTGGATATTGATATCGAACTGGGCCGGTTCATACTCCTTCAGCTAGCCGGTAAGAAATGAACTAGCATTTTGCTCCGTACTTTTATATATATATAGAGGTTTGACAGAGGGATACAACTGGCGACGGCCGGGTTCTCGGACCCTCACAAGGACGCCGGACCCGAGGACATTAGTCTGTGGCTGCCGGACCCGGATAATCCGCCCTTGGATATTGATATCGAACTGGGCCGGTTTATACTCCTTCAGCTAGCCGGTAAGAAATGAACTAGCATTTTGCTCCATACTTTTTTTATATAATAGAGGTTTGACAGAGGGATATAGAGGTTTGACAGAGGGAACTGTAACTGCTATGGTCTTATCGTCCCGAAATCGAAGAGAGAAGGAAGACAGGATAGGAGAAAGCCAGCCGTTCCGAGAACGAACATTATCTCATCAGTATAAAATCCGCTCCGGGCGGGAATCGAACCCGCGGCCTAGCGCTTACAAGGCAGACGCACTACCAACTAAGCTAACTAGGGTGGCCGTACTTTTTTTTGATGTAGAGGAACTGTTACAACGGAGGTAGTATCGTTCCAAAATCTAAAGGTGCGTTTCCACTCGCTCGGCATTTGCCGATCGCCATGAAATTTTTCCATTTGTTCAAGTGGATACAGATCATGCCGAGTGAGCGGAAACGCACCATTAGAGAGAAGTTTTTTATGTAGAGGAACTGTTACAACGGAGGTAGTATCGTTCCAAAATCTAAAGGTGCGTTTCCACTCGCTCGGCATTTGCCGATCGGCATGATATTTTTCCATTTGTTTAAGTGGATACAGATCATGCCGAGTGAGCGGAAACGCACCATTAGAGAGAAGGGGACAGGATAGGAGAAAGCCAGCCGAGATCGAAACTTATCTGTTAAGATAAAGATTGTCCCGTGTGGGAATCGAACTCGAGACCAAGTTCTTACAAGGCAGACACGCTTTCCTCCTAGCTAACTATGCTGGAATCGGACTTTAGAACACGAAATCCGCCCCGGGCGGGAATCGAACCCGCGGCCTAGCGCTTACAAGGCAGACGCACTACCAACTAAGCTAACTAGGCTGGCTCCTCTTCTCACTTGATCTATTTCTCATTTGCAGGTCAATTCTGTGATCTTCTCCGTCAAGAGGACGAAGCCCTCGAGTTGAACATGTCAGAAGACACCACTGTGGCGTGGAAACGAGTAGTACAGGGTGTGCGAGAAATGTGCGACGTGTGTGAGACCACCCTGTTCAATTTCCACTGGGCGTGCAGCAAGTGTGGGTTCGTCGTGTGCATTGACTGCTACCGGGATAGGAAGACAGGGTGTACTATTATTATTATTATTATTATTTTGAACGAAAGAAGTGAGCTCGGTAGTTCCAACAATACGATTTTTTTCTCCTTAACTCTTGAACGGGTTTGACAAAGGGAATCGTAACAACGGAGATCTTATCGTCCCGAAAGCAAAGAGATTAGGACAGGATAGAAATAGGCCAGCCATTTCAAGAAGGAACACTTCGCCCCGGGCGGTAAACGAACCCGCGACCTAGAGCTTCTGAAATCCTTCATTTAGAGCTTCTGAAATCCTTAATTTAGAGCTTCTGAAATCCTTCATTTAGGGCTTCTGAAATCCTTCATTTAGGGCTTCTGAAATCCTTCATTTAGAGCTTCTGAAATCCTTAATTTAGAGCTTCTGAAATCCTTCATTTAGAGCTTCTGAAATCCTTCATTTAGAGCTTCTGAAATCCTTCATTTAGAGCTTCTGAAATCCTTAATTTTGTCATAACTTACGAACAGAGTACGATTTTTATGAAAATTTGCAGTCATGTTTAAAAGAAAAATGTCATAACTTACGAACAGAGTACGATTTTTATGAAAATTTGCAGTCATGTTTAAAAGAAAAAGTAGGACATTGGCTTAGTAGATTTTGAACCAAATCGGATCTCTAAGGAACCCCCCCGTACGGGCCTTTTTACCCAGTAAGTTCTATATTTGACTGAAGAAGGACTTTCTAATGGCTTTCTTTTAAGTGGCAGGGTTCTGGAGGAGCTCTTCCACCCCACCATCCCCCCTTTTACTGCGAGAGGCCGAAGAAAAGGTGGAAAGACATAGGGAAAAGAGTTGAGAGAATGGAAATGAAGGGGAGAAAAGGGCGAAGGAGGCCGAAGAAAAGGTGGAAAGACATAGGGAAAAGAGTTAAGAGAATGGAAATGAGAGGGAGAAAAGGACGAAGGAGGCCGAAGAAAAGGTGGAAAGACATAGGGAAAAGAGTTGAGAGAATGGAAGTGAGAGGGAGAAAAGGACGAAGGAGGCCGAAGAAATTGTGGAAAGATTGTGTGAATCAAGACCTGGATGAGAAAAAAAAACATCAGGACATAAGGTTCACAATAGGGCTGCCTGGAAAAGACTGACAAGAAACGCCGGCCCTATGTAAATAGGAAAAGCCTAGGAAGAAGAGAACGAGATTGAGGGAATTGTAACAACGAAGGTAAATGTAACTTTATTTAATGTTTATCAATATTCCACAATATTGTGAAACACAAGTCAAACACAAAAGACAAAGAACATTATAAAGGTCTTATAAAGAAAAAAAAACTATCCAAATGGGTTGAGTTGTTTTCTCGGTAAAAGAAGACCATTAAAAAATATTCTTTTTTACTTTCAGGTGCCATTCTGGAGCGAAATCACGACTCTATACACGATCAGTCCTGGTATTTAGATTCAGAACTCAGAGATCGCCTGTATCATGACTACAAGGTTCAAGCATACACTATCGTCCAGTGTCTGGGAGATGCAGTGTTTGTACCTGCCGGAGCGCCACATCAAGTAAGTCGAATCAGCCAGCCTAGTTAGCATAGAACCCTTGTAAACGCTAGGTCGCGGGTTCAATGCCCGTCCGAGACAAAGGTTGATAGAAGGAACTGTACCTGCTGAGGTCTTATCGTCCCGAGAGCGAAGAGGGACGATAGCCAGCTCCGGGCGTGAATCGAACTGGCGACCCAGTGCTTACAAGGCAGACGCGCTACCCTCCAAGCTAACTAGGTTGATATCAAACCTCTTGAGAAAAAAATAGCTTTTACAAAAAGGATTAGTTGATTTTTTTTTTTAATTGCTCTCGCCAAAAAAAGGACGCCATTTTGTTTTTAAAAAATCGGTCTATGCCATTCAGTGACAAAAAGACCCAAAACGGCCAATTTTCAAAGAAATATTCCCCCAAAAACGAGCCACACCTACTTTATGCTCTACTGGATTACACGGTTTTGAAACTCTATTTCTCTTTATTTCCCCTCTCTATCCTGTGCCATTCTCTTCATCTCTTGATAGGTTCTGCATTCCATGTCCTTCTCTATTTGTTGGATGAATCCTTTCCTTGGTCTTCCTCTTCTATCTTTTCCTTCCACAACTCCTTAATATCATTGCGCTTACTTGTGGTGATGTTTCAAAGTCATAGAGCAGGAAAAATGAGGACCAACGGAATTTTTCTTTTTCTTCTACAACTTCTAGATACCGAGATAAATCGATTTAAAAAATACCGGTAAATCGTTTGTTTGCACTAATGTGAATGGACACGGGGGCTCTGAAGATTCTTCCAGTTCTGAAGAAGAGGAACCTGCCAAGCGTGTACCTCCTAAGGTGAGTAATTTCCTAATCTCCTAATACTACTCCTGGTATTGACCGCTACTCACTATCAGACAGTCTGAGCTCTCTCTAAGGTCACAATCTAATGATTGGTTTGTCTGATGAGTTTTTCTTCTCCACACTTCTCTATCCTGTGCCATTCTCTTCATCTCTTGTGATTGGTTCTACATTCCATGTCCTTCTCTATTTGTTGGATGAATCCTTTCCTTGGTCTTCCTCTTCCATCTTTTCCTTCCACAACTCCTTCAATTACAGTGTGTAGCAGGCTCTTACAGTGAGCGTGGTTGGCATAATACCGCGCATTTTGACGTTAAGTCTGACGTCACAACTCTTTGAACTTTTTAATTAGAACGGCAATTAAAAATTGAATTTTCGACCTTTTAAAGTTACTTTTTCGGAGTTTTGACTTCAGATTTGGATTTTTCACAACTTTTTACGTAGGAATCGACCTTTTATTCATAATTTTTACCCAACTGCAACTGCTCCATTACAGTGTGTAGCAGGCTCTTACAGTGAGCGTGGTTGGCATAATACATGGGCTCCTAATACTTCAGTCACTTATGTGAATGGATATGGAGGCTCTGGGAATCAAACCCAGGACTTTATGCATGGCAAGCAAACGCGTTTCCACTGACTGGGCTACTAACTGTGCCCCCTATTTATTATTATTTTAATTATTATTGTTGTTGTAGTAGCAGACTCCTCTCCTTCCTCACATCAACCCAGCAATGCCGTTGGCAATTCATATTTTTTCCTTCTTATTCATATTTTTTTTTCCCCCCTCACGTTGTCCCCAGGTGAAGAGAAAGAAGATTGGATTTTTCACAACTTTTTACGTAGGAATCGACCTTTTATTCATAATTTTTACCCAACTGCAACTGCTCCATTACAGTGTGTAGCAGGCTCTTACAGTGAGCGTGGTTGGCATAATACATGGGCTCCTAATACTTCAGTCACTTATGTGAATGGATATGGAGGCTCTGGGAATCAAACCCAGGACTTTATGCATGGCAAGCAAACGCGTTTCCACTGACTGGGCTACTAACTGTGCCCCCTATTTATTATTATTTTAATTATTATTGTTGTTGTAGTAGCAGACTCCTCTCCTTCCTCACATCAACCCAGCAATGCCGTTGGCAATTCATATTTTTTCCTTCTTATTCATATTTTTTTTTCCCCCCTCACGTTGTCCCCAGGTGAAGAGAAAGAAGAAGACCGGTGGTGGCGGGGGCGGAGGGAGCACCGCCAGCGGCGACTCGGGC
>NW_007378296.1:37742-44252 GCF_000475195.1 Diaphorina citri | reverse complement strand
ATCAACACTTTTTTTTTTTTTTTTTTTTTTTTTTTTTTTTTTTCATTTTAACTCTGGAATATCAAACCACCGAGGTAGGTGGTGTAGTGGTCAAGACGCTTGCCTGGTAAACAGGAGGGCATAGGTTCAATCCCACCTGAGGTATCGAATTTTATCCTAATTTATTTGATTGTTCGACCACATAATAATGGTGCTCTAAGTGTAAGGGTTAGCTGGTAAAGAGCGCCTCCGGCGTTCACCTCGCCTAGTGGTTCAATTCCATTGATTCCTCTGAAGAGTCATAATATTAAGGGCCGCTACTTCGCCCCGCTGAGTCAAAGTTTGACACATTATTACCAGATCATTCAGGTCTAAACTTTTCTCATTCCAGGTCGAGATAGAGACGAGGCTTCGTGGCTTCTGTGCAATAACCGGCAACCTCATGAACAAGAGAAGCTAATGCTCACCCAAATCATAGCCGGCAACTGTCTGGCAACCATGGGCAATAAGATGACAGAGTATAGGAACGCCAACAATCTTCCCCTCTACTTTAAACCGGACAAAGATAAGAACAAGGTATGATTTTCTAAGGTTTTTGATAGAGGGAACTGTAACTGCTCTCTTATCGTCTCGAAATCGAAGAGAGAAGGAAGACAGGATAGAAAGCCAGCCGTTCCGAAAACGAACCTCATCCGTTCAGGATAAAATCCGCCCCGGACGGGAATTGAACCTGCGACCTACCGCTTACAAGAGAAATGTGCGACGTGTGTGAGACCACCCTGTTCAATTTCCACTGGGCGTGCAGCAAGTGTGGGTTCGTCGTGTGCATTGACTGCTATCGAGATAGGAAGACAGGGTGTACGAAAGTGTGGGGAGATGGAGGTAAGAATGGACTCATATTCCCGATGGATCACTGAAGTGACGTTGGGCGTGGTTAGTTTTCGAATGGGTGACCACTCGGGTAATCACGTGTTGTCCGTAGACGATCACCCATCTACAACTACACTTTTTTTTTACATTTTAACTCTGGAATATCAAACCACCGAGGTAGGTGGGGTACTGGTCAAGACGCTCGCCTGGTAAACAGGAGGGCATAGGTTCAATCCCACCTGAGGTATTGAATTTTATCCTCATTTATTTGATAGTTCGACCACATAATAATGGTGCTCTAAGGGTTAGCTGGTAAAGAGCGCCTCCGGCGTTCACCTCGCCTAGTGGTTCAATTCCATTGATTCCTCTGAAGAGTCATAATATTAAGGGCCGCTACTTCGCCCCGCTGAGTCAAAGTTTGACACATTATTACCAGATCATTCAGGTCTAAACTTTTCTCATTCCAGGTCGAGATAGAGACGAGGCTTCGTGGCTTCTGTGCAATAACCGGCAACCTCATGAACAAGAGAAGCTAATGCTCACCCAAATCATAGCCGGCAACTGTCTGGCAACCATGGGCAATAAGATGACAGAGTATAGGAACGCCAACAATCTTCCCCTCTACTTTAAACCGGACAAAGATAAGAACAAGGTATTGTTATTATTTAATTTACACTCTAAGCGACAAGGCCATGTGTGAAGGACATGATTTTTAACCTCTTTTTTAAAGATCTTTGCTAGTGGGAGCTGTAACTGCTAAGGTCTTATCGTCCCGAAAGCGAAGAGAGAATGAAGACAGGATAGGAGAAAGTCAGCCGTTCCGAGAACGAACATTAATTGTTCAAGATAAAATTCGCCACAAAATATCTCAAGAACGGTTTGTCGTAGAGCAATGGAATTTGGTATGCTATACCGGTATGGTCCAAGGACGCGACTATAAAAATTTTGTAAAAATCGGATAGTCACCCATCCAGATATTAACCAAAGTCATTATTACTTAACAATTTTCGTGAGACAAAGGTGGTATACAAAATATCTCAAGAACGGTTTGTCGCAGAGCGATGAAATTTGGTATGCTATACCGGTATGGTCCAAGGACGCGACTGTAACAATTTGGTTAAAATCGGATTGTCACCCATCCAGATATTAACCAAAGTCATTGTTGCTTAACCCTTATTTCGTAAACGGTAAGAGACATCGAAAACATTTGGTCATTTGGATGTGAATATTCTAATCTATGTGATTTTTCACGTCGAATCGAATGGTGCTACTTCTAGAACTGTCCGACTTACGGTTGAGAAGTTGCGGGTTCGATACTTCCCTGTGTCACCAAATTTCTCTTTTATTCGTGAATCGTTACCAAGTAAGCATGTGAATAGTTAAACCCATGTGATTTTTCACGCCGAATCGAATGGTGCTACTTCTAGAACTGTCCGACTTACGGTTGAGAAGTTGCGGGTTCGATACTCCGCTGTGTTTTCTTTCTTTTAGTACGTATTCGCAAATGTAATAGAAAGTCGGAGAAAGTGAAGGAAGAAAAGCCCGAGTCCCCGTTGGATTGGCTGGCAGATGTAGCTCTCAATAAACAGGTAAATATCAATTTTCAAGCTATTGGCAATAGCACTTCGAATGCACCAGTCAACAGGAAGAACGGACGAGATTATTGTAGGTACGAGATTTAGGAATACACACACTCACTCCGATGACGTATTAGGGATATGTGTGAATCCCGTGCCGACCACACTGCTTGCCTCCAAAGAACTCTATGTTGTGTCAACTCCTCCCAGTCGTTCAGCCCCCATCTGTTGCATAGTCTCTTCATCTCGTTGATCCAGCAGCTACGTGATCTCCCTGGTAAGCGTTTGCCTTGATGTGGTGTGTTGGTGAAGATCTTCCACACGGCTCTGTTCTTGTCTATTCTCATCAGGTGACCAAGCCACCGTAGTCTGTTAGCGTTCATGGTGGCTACTACATTTGGTTGTTTGGACAGGGCGTGGATGTCACTGTTATGTCTCCTCTTCCATGACTGGGTTTGATGGTCGAAGTAGGGTCCAAGTTTAGGAATTGCACACAATGTACGTACCTACATACATTTGTACTATAGGGCGTGGATGTCACTGTTATGTCTCCTCTTCCATGACTGGGTTTGATGGTCGAAGTAGGGTCCAAGTTTAGGAATTGCACACAAATAATGTACCTACATTTGTACATAAGTCTTGGAGAGGTTCTAATAACTTCTAAACTACAGCTGATATTGCTGTAGTTCCTCTACTAGTGGATAGAGAGCGTTTCAGACTGTGGCTTAGTCCCAAAACCTGAAAAAATCGTATTTTGTGGGTTAGTCCGTTCTTCCTCTTGGCCCTTCAATTATAGTAGTAGGGTTACTGCTAAAGCAACTCCTCTTTGAGCAGCATACACATAAGCACTAATATTTTTATTCATTTTTATTTTTTTATCTAATAATATCCATAATCCTTCTTAGAACCATTGTCAATTGCCTGTATTGTATTCACTTTGAACTCAGAACATACATTTTTCTTATAAATGGTATACCCACCCGTATAAGCAGAGCTTGTGCCACGGATGGGGAACCTTGTGCCACGGATGGGGAATAAATTACAATTACAATTGTGCCTTAGGAAGGATCCTCTTGTATTTGTATTTACTTGTTTTTATCAAAGAAAGAAAAAAAAAAACATTTATGCAGTTCACTGAACCATTAGTGACTAGTGTCTCAATTATCCTATGTTTCATGTCTCCCCCCAGAACAACACGGCCAGTGCCGGCTCTGGTAACTCCACCGCGAACAACTCCACCACTGCCTCTACTGGAGGTGAATCAGGAGATAATAAGGGTGATAATAACAGTGGTGGAGGTGGAGGGTTCTCCAAGCTGAGGAAGTTGCTGATTAGGAGACCCAATCCCAATGCAGAGGAGAAGACGGATAGTGGAGCTGAGTCTACTAGTGAGGTAAGAAAAACACTTCGAAGGTGCTGGGTTCGAATCCTGCCCAGGGCGGAAATTTTGTAACCAAAATTCTCCGTTCTTGGATAGGGGATAGGCATGGATATAAAAGAATACACCTTGAAGCAATGCGAAAGCAGAGTTTTTTTTTATTATTATTATTTTTTTAAAGTAGTTGTTTGTAAGCGCTAGGTTGCGGGTTTAATTTCCGCCTGGGGCAAACTTTGTCCCCAATTCCCGGATGTATGTAGCACATCCCTGCAGCCCCGAGGGACGTAAAAGGGCCTCATTTTTTGCACTCGTATATCGATGTCAGTCAACATTTTCTGACTACTCCCTCTCTGTTCTTCCAGAGTGCTACCACGACCCCTGTGAAGACTGAACCCGGGACCGCGAGTTGTGAGGACACCTCGGCAACTGCAGGAGAATCCTCTAGTAACCCCACCCCTAACCCTTCTAGTAACCAATCAACTGAGTCTTCATCCACAGATAGCAATAATACAGTAAGTTTTACAGGTCTCTCTGGTTATACTGTTTATGGGTCAAATTGAGTAAACTAACTTTTGAGTCATTTTTGCTTTTCCACCTTTTAAAGACATTCAGCTTCAAAAACACTTTTCCCAATTTTGACCTCAATAGGATTTTTCCGCAGGAGAATCCTCTAGTAACCCCACCCCTAACCCGTCTAGTAACCAATCAACTGAGTCTTCATCCACAGATAGCAATAATACAGTAAGTTTTACAAATCTCTGTGTTTATACTGTTTATGGGTCAAATTGAGTAAACTAACTTTTGAGTCATTTTTGCTTTTCCACCTTTTAAAGACATTCAGCTTCAAAAACACTTTTCCCAATTTTGACCTCAATAGGATTTTTCCACAAAAAAAAATGCACTCATATTAGCAGATTTTTCATTACTACGAAATAAACTGAGGTGAAACAAACATATTGGCGGGGAAATTTTTTACTAACTTCCTTTCAAAGTTTGGGGTTCAAAACCAATTTGTGCGTCCCATATTGTCTTGGAGAACCATTAAGACCCTTTATAATGGTCTACAGTTCATTAACCTACTGATTGATCTTTCTTCCCCCTCAGGTTCAACTGAAACATTTCCAACGTCTAAAGAATACAAGTAGATGGGCCTCGTCTTGTGTTTCGCCACAGTCACATAGGTCTCCTTGAATTTCCTCCGAGTACCCCCACTTAGCCAGGGTTTAACTTAAAGGGTGTTTAAACTCATTTTGTGAACCCGACCATAAGATACTAAGTTAGATTGGCCCTGGATGTACACATTGCCAGATCTATTATTCACACTAAAGGCCAAACGATCTTGGTTTTTGTTTCGTAACCAACCTCAGTGGTGTAGTGGTTAGCACGTTGGAGTTTGAATCTGAATTTTGGTGGTTCGAGTCCAAGTCAAGTCATAAAATTTAGCGTAGCGGGGAACGACATTTATGCTTAACACAATTAAAATTCCTTTTTTTTTTTCTTTGTTTGTGACTACCGGTTCAGGTGTGTTTTTTTTTTACATCGGATTTTTCTCACAAAATCTCAAGTTTCAATCCTTTTACCCAACTTGAACACCGTACTAATTGCCCTCTCCCGTTTCATTTCTCCCTCCCAGAATAACACGGCCAGTGCCGGCTCTGGTAACTCCACCGCGAACAACTCCACCACTGTCTCTACTGGAGGTGAATCGGGAGATAATAAGGGTGATAATAACAGTGGTGGAGGTGGAGGAGGGTTCTCCAAGCTGAGGAAGTTGCTGATTAGGAGACCCAATCCCAATGCAGAGGAGAAGACGGATAGTGGAGCTGAGTCTACTAGTGAGGTGAGAAATAAACTCCGGAGGTGCTGGGTTCGAATCCTGGCCAGGGCGGAAATTTTGTAACCAAAATTCTCCGTTTTTGGATAGTAAATAGGCATGGATATAAAAGAATATGCCTTGAAGCAATGCGAAAGCAGAGTTTTTTTATTTTTTATTATTATTATTTTTTTTAAAGTAGTTATTTGTAAGCGCTAGGTTGCGGGTTTCATTTCCGCCTGGGGCAAACTTTGTCCCCAATTCCCGGATGTATGTAGCACATCCCTGCAGCCCCGAGGGACGTAAAAGGGCCTCATTTTTTGCACTCGTATATCGATGTCAGTCAACATTTTCTGACTACTCCCTCTCTGTTCTTCCAGAGTGCTACCACGACCCCTGTGAAGACTGAACCCGGGACCGCGAGTTGTGAGGACACCTCGGCAACTGCAGGAGAATCCTCTAGTAACCCCACCCCTAACCCGTCTAGTAACCAATCAACTGAGTCTTCATCCACAGATAGCAATAATACAGTAAGTACTTTAATCAGGCTTACTTTATCATGCACTGGGAACTTACTTTATCAAGGTTAATGCGTAAGATTTAAACAGTAAGTACTGTTTTACAGGGTATTCAGTATTTACCTTACGTTACGTGTGGTTAGTATTCGGATGGGTGACCATATGGGCAATGGCGTGCTGCAAGCTTTTCCCGGTCCTCCTCAGACTGGGTGAGGTTCATTTGAATAGGTGGATAGCTTTTCTTCTGTCATGAAACACCTCGATAGTTATACAGTCAATTTAAACCTCTATAAAAAAAAGTATTCAACTTGATATCAGATACAGTTTTCAAAATCGACTATTTGGCCCCCCCCCCTTCCCCCTCGGACTTCATTT
>NW_007378296.1:30317-37714 GCF_000475195.1 Diaphorina citri | reverse complement strand
GGCCCCCCCCCTTCCCCCTCGGACTTCATTTTTGCCCCTTTACTAAGGTTTGGACTCCGAAATTTCGACTTCTGCCTTCCTTCCACCCCTCAGTAAAATCCTGGATGCGGCCCTGACGTTCCATCTGGTCTTGAGGGAAGCTTGAAGATCTTTTTTCTGAGTATCATCTACAGTTCATTGACCTTCTAGTTAATTGATCTTTCCCTTTTTACTTGTTCTGAACTAATATTTTTACCTACAATTTTAACATTGACTAGATTGATAAATTTTACTGTCTCTGTACATATCAATTTTACTTCAGATATTTTACTGTAATTAGATATAGATATTAGATATTAATTTGTGCGTCCCATATTGTCTTGGAGAATCATTTTTGCTTTTCCACCTTTTAAAGACATTCAGCTTCAAAAACACTTTTCCCAATTTTGACCTCAATAGGATTTTTCCACAAAAAAATTGCACTCATATTAGCAGATTTTTCATTACTACGAAATAAACTGAGGTGAAACAACTATATTGGCGGGGAAATTTTTTTACTAACTTCCTTTCAAAGTTTGGGGTTCAAAACCAATTTGTGCGTCCCATATTGTCTTGGAGAACCACTAAGACCCTTTATAATGGTCTACAGTTCATTAACGTACTCATTGATCTTTCTTCCCCCTCAGGTTCAACTGAAACATTTCCAACGTCTGAAGAACTACGCGTGGTCTAACTCAACCCAGCTAGACATACGAATCCTCACTAACACAGAGAGTAAACGTCTCTATCCTGACGTACCACATATGTGGCTGTGTGATGGCAAACTGCTGCGACTCACGGACCCTAGGAACCCGGGCAACTATAAGATCTTCCAGGTGAGTGAATGACGGACCCGGTTTATTTTATTTTTATTATTATTATTTTTTTTTTTAACGAAAGAAGTGAGCTCGGTAGTTTCAACAATACGAATTTTTCCCCTTAACTCTTGAACGGGTTTGATAAAGGGAATCGTAACAACGGAGGTTTTATCGTCCCGAAAGCAAAGAGATTAAGACAGGATAGAAAGAGTCCAGCCATTTCAAGAAGGAACAATTCGCCCCGGGCGGGAACCGAACCCGCAACCGCCTCCCCACAAATTTTGTGGATATCACGGCCATAGTAAAAGTCTCCTCTACTATTGAAGCGTGTCGGGAAGCGTACGAAAGTAAAGACTTCTTTTCAGCGGAGGTCTTATCGTCCCGTAATTGAAGAGAGAGCAAAGACAGGATAGGAGAAAGGTAGCCGTTCCGAGAACGAAACTTGGATAAAGTTTGCCCCGGGCGGGAATCGAACCCGCAACTTAGCGCTTATAGGCGTTCTACCTTACATACATATGTACCTCTGAAGTTTTGAGGTAAATGTCGGACAAAAATGTTTCATTCCTAAAATTTGCTCATTGAATTATGACCTGAAAGCCATTTCCTCGTCTATTTCAAAGGCTTAAACTAGATTTTTTTCTCAATGAGGTCAATAGTTTACTAAACACTTAGTTATTTGTGAAGTTGCTCAATTGTACAGCGTCCATTGTTATGCTAGGACCATAAAGATGTGTCCAAATCGATTCACATCGATCGACGACCTTTGACTATGTGTGGACACGACTTAACATTGCATCAAGTTTCTATTTCATTGACTGTAATCCTATGTTTATGTTTAACATTGCATCAAGTTTCTATAATTTAACTGACTGTAATCTTATGTTTATGTTTAAGATTGCATCAAGTTTCTATAATTTAACTGACTGTAATCTTATGTTTATGTTTAAGATTGCATCAAGTTTCTGTTTCATTGACTGTAACTTTCAAATCGATTTATCTCGGGATCTAGAAGTCGTAGAAGAAAAAGAAAAATTCCGTTGGTCCTCATTTTTCCTGCTTTATGACTTTGCAATATCACTCAAGTAAGCGCAACTGATCTATTGTACAGCGTCCATTGTTATGCTAGGATTATAAAGATGTGTCCAAATCGATTCACATCGATCGACGGCCGTTGACCATGTGTGGACACGACTTAACATTGCATCAAGTTTCTGTTTCATTGACTGTAATCTTATGTTTAACATTGCATCAAGTTTCTATTTCATTGACTGTAATCTTATGTTTATGTTTAACATTGCATCAAGTTTCTGTTTCATTGACTGTAATCTTATGTTTGTGTTTATACAGAGGCGTATCGTGCTATAGACGAGGGGGGCAGTGATATACTCACTCGTCGTAGAGTTCGTGTCAAGGGAGAGTTACCCGGGGCGCTGTGGCATATATTCGCCCCCCGAGATGCAGACAAAATCCGAGACTTACTCAACAAAGTTGCTATTGAAAAAGGTAAGTTGTTTTTTTATCGAGGAAGACCGTAGAAAAGGTGGAATAGGGAAAAGAGTTGAGAGAATGGAAGTGAGGGGGAGAAAAGGACGATTGAGGCCGAAGAAAACGTGGAAAGGCGCTGTGGCATATATTCGCCCCCCGAGATGCAGACAAAATCCGAGACTTACTCAACAAAGTTGCTATTGAAAAAGGTAAGTTTTTTTATCGAGGAAGACGGTAGAAAAGGTGGAATAGGGAAAAGAGTTGAGAGAATGGAAGTGCGGGGGAGAAAAGGGCGAAGGAGGCCGAAGAAAACGTGGAAAGACTGAGAGAATGGAAGTGCGGGGGAGAAAAGGACGAAGGAGGCCGAAGAAAAGGTGGAAATACATAGGGAAAAGAGTTGAGAGAATGGAAATGAGAGGGAGAAAAGGACAAAGGAGGCCGAAGAAGAGGTGGAAATACATAGGGAAAAGAGTTGAGAGAATGGAAGTGCGGGGGAGAAAAGGACGAAGGAGGCCGAAGAAAAGGTGGAAATACATAGGGAAAAGAGTTGAGAGAATGGAAGTGAGGGGAAGAAAAGGGCGAGGGAGGCCGAAGAAAAGGTGGAAAGACATAGGGAAAAGAGTTGAGAGAATGGAAACGAAGTGGCATATATTCGCCCCCCGAGATGCAGACAAAATCCGAGACTTACTCAACAAAGTTGCTATTGAAAAAGGTAAGTTTTTTTTTATCGGGGAAGACCGTAGAAAAGGTGGAAAGACATAGGGAAAAGAGTTGAGAGAATGGAAATGAAGGGGAGAAAAGGGCGAAGGAGGCCGAAGAAATGGTGGAAAGATCGTGTGAATCAAGACCTGGATGAGGAAAAAAAAAATATCAGGACATAAGGTACACAATAGGGCTGCCTGGAGAGGACTGACAAGAAACGCCGACTCTATGTAAATAATAGGAAAAGCCTAGGAAGAAGAGAACGAGATTGAGGGAATTGTTACAACGAAGGTAAATGTAAATGTAACTTTATTTAATGTTTATCAATATTCTACAATATTGTGAAACGCAAGTCAAACACAAAAGACAAAGAACATTATAAAGGTCTTATAAAGAAGAAGAAGAAGAAGAAGAAAAAAAAAAAAACAACTATCCAAATGGGTTTAGTTGTTTTCTCGGTAAAAGAAGACCATTAAAAAATATTCTTTTTTTACTTTCAGGTGCCATTCTGGAGCGAAATCACGACTCGATACACGATCAGTCCTGGTATTTAGATTCAGAACTCAGAGATCGCCTGTATCATGACTACAAGGTTCAAGCATACACTATTGTCCAGTGTCTGGGAGATGCAGTGTTTGTACCTGCCGGAGCACCACATCAAGTAAGCCGAATCAGCCAGCCTAGTTGGCATAGAACCCTTGTAAACGCTAGGTCGCGGGTTCAATGCCCGTCCGAGACAAAGGTTGATAGAAGGAACTGTACCTGCTGAGGTCTTATCGTCCCGAGAGCGAAGAGGGACGATAGCCAGCCCCGGGCGTGAATCGAACTGGCGACCCAGTGCTTACGAGGCAGACGCGCTACCCTCCAAGCTAACTAGACTGATATCAAACCTTTTGAGAAAAAAATAGCTTTTACAAAAAGGATTAGTCGATTTTTTTTATTTTTTTTCAATTGCTCTTGCCAAAAAAAGGACGCCATTTTGTTTTTAAAAAATCGGTCTATTTCGCTTAAGCAATGCCATTCAGTGACAAAAAGACCCAAAACGGCCAATTTTCAAAGAAATATTCCCCAAAAACGAGCCACACCTACTTTATGCTCTACTGGATTACACGGTTTTGAAACTATATTTCTCTTTATTTCCCCCCGCACAGGTACGCAATCTTCACTCGTGTATCAAGGTGGCCGAGGACTTCGTTTCCCCGGAGAACGTCTCCCATTGTTTCCACCTGACGCAGGAATTCCGCGAACTCTCCGATACGCATTCTAACCACGAGGATAAACTCCAGGTGAAGAATATTAATCTAAGTACTGTCAGTACAGGGTGTTCTGGACGCTCTCTTGTATGGCTATTGGGCCAGCAACTCACACTCCTTGTTGATGGATGCCTCGGTAACTTTGTCAAGGTCCATATTGATAGAGAGAGGGAACATAAATTCATTTTCCCTTTCTCTATCAACTATCAACTCATATTCCGACAACTCCGACTGTCTGACAGACTAAGGTCTAGCTCTGTCAGACTGCCATGCTTTAACATGTGTGGCATCTGAACTATGTCTCTCAGACTACCTGATGAAGACCGTTAGGAACTTTTCCATCACACAGGTTTTGACTGTCTGACCAACTTGAGTCTGTGGTCTGTCCGTGAGTGGACGGCATTTTGACCGTTTCGGCAGTCCGAATCTGGGGAATGATCTTTCCAAGATCGAAGAACGATTGAACCTCTGGTGGCACTATGTAGGTAGGTACTTAGCTCCTTGAAGAATATGACAATAAGTTGATTTTCCCCCCTTCATCTTGGGATCACTTAACTAGCCCAACATTTTTCTCACGCAGCAAAAATTAATCGGTTATCGTATCTACTTTTTTTTTCACTTTTCTTCAAAGTTACCTACATATTTCCTGCTTGTTACAAAGTGACCTCGTTAGTAACTTGGTTAGATTCTAGAACACCCTGTTAAGAATATTATATTCCATGCGGTGAAGGATTCGCTGAGTGTTGTGGAGGCGAGCGAGAGGAAAACCAAATCCAACGGAGCCTCCTCCTGACAACCGGTGCGGACACGGAACACCGCGTGTGTGTGACGAACAGTAGTGACGTGATTTATTAGGAGAATTGTGGCTTGAATTAATCTCGGTGTTGCGGTTTGGACTTGTTGTAGCGGCTTTGGCTATAGCCGAAAGGTGGTGACAAAATAAAGCAGAGAAATCTGAAGGTTGGTGGTTCGCGCCGAACGGCTGCGTCCACAAACTAAGTTTAAACCTTTAAACTTTGTTTAAGTTTAACGTTTGAATCTGATTGTTTGATTGATGCAATCAGATTGCTTCATCCGAGAGTTAAACCGATTTTAAACCCGCTTTGTAGCCCCCGGCCATAGGAGCGTGTGTTTGACGGACAAGGATGTATTTCCAAGTTAATTTAATTACAAGATTTTCTTGACACTAAAGAACTCGAAATTGGTTGTGTTGGAACTTGAAACTTTGCTCATTAGTTCCGTTCTGAATGGAGTGAATTGAAATAGGAGCGTGTGTTTGACGGACAAGGATGTATTTCCAAGTTAATTTAATTACAAGATTTTCTTGACACTAAAGAACTCGAAATTGGTTGCGTCGGAACTTGGAACTTTGCGCATTAGTTCCGTTCTGAATAGAGTGAATTGAAAGTCCCTGAGTACAGTCGAGGCGAACACAATGGTTGGAAGTTTATTTTGCGAGATATTATGTTGGAAATCGTTGCGATGTCAAACATTTAGATAAATGACGCGGATAATCTTTCAATAGGCTTAAGTATAGAAGTATGTAGGTAGGATATATTTACCTATCATGTTTGATTAGGCGACAAGCGACGCACCTCACAGTAAACTAAGGCTGAGTGACGCCGGAAAAAAACGGCAAGCGGACGTCCAAATGGTCACCCATCCGGTTACCAACCATGCTCATCGTTGCTTACCTTCAGTAATCAATCAAGGTGCTGTCGCCGCTTTCTAATTGAATTGTTTACTCTCTGTTGCAATAGGAAAGAAAGGCTCTAGGTACATTTAGGCTCAAAACAGGGAGGAGCGGAGAGATAATAATAATAATAGTGCTTATTTTTATACTGCTTACACTACCTACGTAGGTACCTACCTATATGATAATAATAGTGCTTATTTTTACTGCTCGCATAGGACTGATAAGTCCCTTTACTCCAGCAGTAGGCTACTACTATTATTGTGGTCAAATTCTCAAATTATATTGAGGATAAAATTCCATACCTCGGCTGGGATTGAACCCACGCCCTCCTGTTTACCAGGCGGGCGCCTTGACCACTACACCACCGAGGCAGATAGAGCAGGTAAAAGCCGACGAAATTAAACCGCATAGACCTGAGATAAACTCTACGTTCCACTCTGTTTTTAGCTTTACGTGGCCGAACCTTTGTTATTTTTGATTAGTGAACTCATTTTCGCATAGACCTGAGATAAACTCTACGTTCCACTCTGTTTTTAGCTTTACGTGGCCGAACCTTTGTTATTTTTGATTAGTGAACTCATTTTGTTTGTATTTTTTTGTTCTTTGTGAATAATTTTAAAACTTTTGTTGTATGAATAGAGGGATGGTGAGAATGTTTGGGGTTTTGTCCCCCTAAATTTGTATTTTTAACACATTTAATAGGTGCTAGTAAAAAAATTATTTAAATCATTAAATTTATTGTTTAAAAGTAGCCCTTTAGTATGGATTTGATGAGTGCCGATCTTATTCAGAAATAGGCCCCTATTGGTAATTTAAAACATGCAAAAGAAATTGTGATTGGCGCCTTAGTGGTTAACCCTATGAATTTGAACGGACTTGATTGAATTCTAGGAAGTTGTGATGGTGGCGTACTGAAGGTATGAGGAAATACCTTTTAAATTCCAGGCAAAGTAGGTGTCTAAAATGTACGTAACGCGAGAAATACTTGAAAAAGAATGAGAGACAAAGGAAAAGAGTTTGAAATCTGCGAGAAAAGAGAGAAAAAAAAGTAAAAACACAACGCTGTGATAATGGTAACCCCTTTATTTTTCCTTTTTTAACAAAACAATTCTCTTTGGGGATAAACTTTTTTAAATTGGAAATTTCGTTATTTTCAACAATTTTAACACCTCCGAACTGTTAATTTTCAGTTGACAAGCAATAAATGTATTTATTTATTTATTCTATTTCTCTAAGTTTCTTCTCTTATTTTACTTCCACCGCCACTTTTTACGAAGGTAAACACAGTTTGCATGAATTTCATCCAGTATCATTTCCCCTCGTTGTTTTAAAACAGAACAGTAATACTATTTTTTGTTATTTACACTTTGTTTTTAGAAATTTTCTTTGTAAGGTAAGCTCTGATAATTTATTTTCATTTTCGCC
>NW_007378296.1:5925-29960 GCF_000475195.1 Diaphorina citri | reverse complement strand
CATGTTAAATTAAAGGGTAATCAACCTGTGTCACACCTAAACTTGTAGGCTGGATATCACAAGCTGGGCGGACTAAGACGATTTAAAAAAAAAAAAAAAAAAAAATCGCATGAAATTTCTTTTTTCCATTCCGAATTCGGATAAAGTTACATTTGTATTGGTTTCACGATTAAAGCCAAAATTCCTTGACCTCGAGGAACGCTCCTCGGTGTGTATACAGGAGGTCCCGGGTTCGATTCCCGACAGTGACGAAGTGTTTTTTTTTTTCGGTTCTGAGCTTAGAATACGGGGTCCGTTCCCACTCCCACTTGTCGTTCGGGAAAAAAATCGTGTCATACGTAGTGGAAACACACTCATTCAAATTACATTGCCTTCAAGAACATTTTGTGTCGTTCGGAAAAAAATCGTGTCGTCTGTTTGTTTGGAAACAATCTCATTTAAATTACATTGCCCACAGGACATATTGTGTCGTCCGGAAAAAAAAAAAAAAATCGTCAACAGTCTCATTTAAATTACATTGGCTACAGGACATTCGAAAAAAAAAATCAGATTAAACTCACAACAAAAGTGGGAACGGGCCTATTTTCGTTCACGTGTATTACACGGCACTTCAGATCGTCAGCTTCTCAAATCAGTGCCGGGTTACGAGCTCACCATGTGACATTGGAACGTATAGTTCCGTCCCCCATTGCTATCCCAGTACTCCTGTCCCCCCGTTACATATCGGAAACACATCGCCACTGTTTTCAACGGGGCCAGACCCCACCCCTGCGTGTACAACACGAAGCTAAACTTATCCGAATACCCATCGCACGAGTTCTCAATGTATTTGGCTAGGACCTCCTGGTAGCTACGCCACTGGTCGGTGGTATAGCGTACGTAGACGGCTTTGTTGAAGTGTTCGTTGCGGACCCGTACAGTGCCGGAGACGATAGGGTGACCGTCGTAGTACTGGGTGATGATGACCTTCTCCAGACACACCTGCACAAAGAGATGTTTGGAAAATACAAATAATAGGCGCATTTACAGTCCTATTTACTGTTTAATGCTGACTTTGTATGTATTTGCAAGAAACAGCTTTTATTGTGGAGGTTTGTTAGAGGGAACTGTTACTGCTAAGGCTTTATCATCCCGAAAGCGAAGAGAGAAGTAAGACAGGATAGGAGAAAGCCAGCCGTTCCGAGAACGAACCTTATCTGTTCAGGATAAAATCCGCTCCGGGAGGGAATCAAACCCGCGATCTAGCGCTTACAAAGCAGACGCGCTACTCTCCAAGCGAACTAGGCTGGCATTTTTTTCTTGTTAATTTTTATGTCACCAACACCTATGTACCTCCATTCTGCCCCATTTATAACGCCTGGAGCTGATATCTCATCAGATGGGCGAGAAGAGACACAATACTTCCCATTTAGTGTCTGTTTATTTGTAAAGTGTAAAATATATGTATAAAATAAGTGAAGTTTGTAAAATTATCCTGTATTTTCAACCCTCACAAAAACACAAATGTGAAAAAAAAGGCCAAGTTCCTATCCAAAAATATCGGCCCTTAAAAGCGGTGAGATCAGAAAATTAAGGCCAAGTCTGCATTCCCATCCTGTATTTTCAATTTGTATAATATGGACCTTCACAAAATTACAGAGTCAACTATCAAGTTGATACATACAAAAACGAGTACAAATTTTTGTCGATGGTGGGATTCGAACCCGGGACCTTCTGCATGGCAAGCAAGCGCGTTACCACTGGACCAGCCGTACTTTAATGATACATACCTTACAAATTGAAAATACAGGATATTTTTTTCATAAACTTTAACAGAAACATGTCTGTTTATTTGTAAAGTGTAAAATATATGTACATATAAAACCAGTGAAGTTTGTAAAAATTATCCTGTATTTTCAATTTGTATAATATGGACCTTCACAAAATTACAGAATCAACTATCAAGTTGATACATACCTTGTTTGTGTTGAGGAGTTGGAAGAAGTTGGGTTCGTATCCCGGCTGATTGAACAAAGCCAGGAGAGTAATGTTTAGTTTACTATTGGTGGACACACTGCTAGGGAGTACACAGAATTGTCCTTGTTGATCTGAAACCAATAATATCACATCAATCAATCAAATCATGAATTCTTATTGGTAAAACAGAGAGCTTCTTCACAACTTTAGTGGGTATTACAGCATTACCAAGTACCTCCTTCTTTTTACCCTGGTAATGCCGCCACTGGTCGCTACTCGATTAAAGTAGCTAGTCAATTGTTCTTACGAGGCTGAGTGTACCCCGTATTCCAAGCACAGAGCCGAAAAAATTTCGACCCACCGGGAATCGAACCCGTGCTCTGGGCGAGGTTTACGTCAAAGTGTTCTTTACCACCTACTCCTTAGAGCTCTATTATTGTTGCCAAATTCTCAAATAAATGAAATGAAATTCCATGCCTCAGCTGGGATTGAACCCGCGCCCCTCCTATTGATCAAACGGTAGCTAATACTCGTAGCTAGCTAGTCAAGATAAAATATCAGAAAAACAATCCCCAAAACAACAAGAGAAGAAGAAAAACACACGAAATTTTTGGCACGGGCTTTAAAAAAACAACGTCGAAACAACCATTGCACTTGAAAAATGACGAATTAAAATTTTTCGATTCGAAAACACATCACGAACGCATAAAACGATAATTAGCGAATTTTAAATATTTTTTGGTACGTAAAAAAAAGAAAACAGAATCTATTTTCGTAAAAATAAACAGGTATTCCTATTGGGGGTAAGTCAAAACAACCATCCCGTTAAAATAATTATGTTGGTATTAAATAAATGGGTTGGTAATAAATATGTATTAAACAAAATAGGTAAATAATTCGGTAATATTTGGTTAATAGATTTCACGGGAATTAACCAAACAAAAAATACATGGAAGTGACACAATTCCCGACCGTTTTCTCCGCTTCCTGCCGAAAAAACTTCATGGTAAAAAAACACAAAGTAGTAATCAACACAATCAAATTGGTTAGGTAGGTCACAATTTCGAGTCGTCCCGGTTCAAAACGGTACGAATTCAGCCCGAAAAATGGTATTCACAAAGTTTACAACCGGGACAAAACGGAGCTTTCTGTGTTACGTATTACGCAAATGGTAAGGTACTGACCCCAGTCCCGGTTCAAAACGGTACGAATTCAGCCCGGAAAATGGTCTCACAAAGTTTACAACCGGGACAAAATGGACCGATCTGTTACGCGCGCAATTAACGCGTCTACGCCGTTTACTTGTGGCGCAATGTCATTGGTCAATAAGAAATAGAGGACGGTCAAGAAATAAATAGCTACACCTACGTATCATTTTATTAGTGAGGTACATACATATCCAAAAGAATTGGGCACCTATAGGTAAATACATGACAAGTAGGTATGTATATGTAATTAAGTAGGTAGTAGGTGCCCAACTAAAAAAAAACTTCAGTGCTGGAGTAGGTGCTGTCTGCCAGTGGTACACATTGGTAGTGGACACTCTGTTTACAAACAGAGCAATCAATTCTACCTAAGTCAACTGACTTGTTACACTTCGAGCACGCAGGGGCCATTTTTGAGTGAGCGTTGTGCAGCTATAGAATCCTATCACAAACACTTTTTTCCTTGTGAAAATTAATTGTTAATCAAATTTTAATTATTTGTCACTATTTTCCAAAAAAGAAAAATTAGAAAAATAACCGAAATTGGTTAGAAAAAAATTTCTTATTTTTTAATACCAAATTTGTTTAATTTACTAGAATATAAATGATATGAAAAAAACACCTCTGTACGACTTCGGTATCAGACCTCTACTGAGACAGGAAGACAGGATAATTGAAAACCAGGGAACATACTGTACCTAACTGTCAAGATCTTATCATCCGGATAGCGAAAAGAGAAGGAGAACGAGATAGGAGAAAGGCAGCCGTTCCGAGAACGAACCGTATCTGTTATGTTAAATTGTTAAGGATAAGATCCGCCCCCGGGCGGGACTCAAACCCGCGACCTAGCGCTTACAAGGCAGACGCTCTACCAACCAATATGTAACTAGGCTGGCTGGACACCCTTCAGTAAAATACAAAAGCTGTGCACTATTTCTTTTGTAAAAGCTCGTCTTATCAATCGAAAAATACTATCATAAATGAGCCTATATTACTTTTTATCATTGGGTAATATATTTGATATCAATGAATATACCTACTTCTAGTACCTACTCAATGCCACACTACATGCATATGATGGAGTCAGAAGACTTGAAGAGGTTTGATAGAGGGAACTGTAAGTGCTAAGGTCTTATCGTTCCGAAAGCGAAGAGAGAAGGAAGACAGGATATTTGAAAACCAGGGAACATACTGTACCTAACTGTCAAGGTCTTATCATCCGGATAGCGAAAAGAGAAGGAGAACGAGATAGGAGAAAGGCAGCCGTTCCGAGAACGAACCTTATCTGTTATGTTAAGGACAAGATCCGCCCCGGGGCGGGGCTCAAACCCGCGACCTAGCGGTTACAAGGCAGACGCTCTACCAGCCAAGGTAACTAGGCTGGCTGGACACCCTTCAGTAAAATACAAAAGCTGATGTGCACTATTTCTTTTGTAAAAGCTCGTCTTATCAATCGAAAAATACTATCATAAATGAGCCTATATTACTTTTTATCATTGGGTAATTTGATATCAATGAATATACTTGTAGTACATACTCAATGCCACACTACATGCATATGATATGGAAGAACGAACATTATCCCATCAGGATAAAATCCGCCCCGGGCGGGAATCGAACCCGCGGCCTAGCGCTTACAAGGTAGATGCACTACCAAGTAAGCTAACTAGGCTGACATTGAAGAGGTTTGATAGAGGGAACTGTAAGTGCTAAGGTCTTATCGTTCCGAAAGCGAAAAGAGAAGGAGAAAAGGAGAACGAGATAGGAGAAAGGCAGCCGTTCCGAGAACGAACCGTAGGTATCTGTTATGTTAACGATAAGATCCGCCCCCGGGTGGGACTCAAACCCGCGACCTAGCGCTTACAAGGCAGACGCTCTACCAGCCAAGGTAACTAGGCTGGCTGGACACCCTTCAGTAAAATACAAAAGCTGATGTGCACTATTTCTTTTGTAAAAGCTTGTCTTATCAATCGAAAAATACTATCATAAATGAGCCTATATTACTTTTTATCATTGGGTAATAATTTGATATCAATGAATATACTTTGTAGTACATACTCAGTGCCACACTACATGCATATGATGGAATAAGACCCGTAGAAGCTTATCTAGCTAGGAAGGTAGTTCGTGTTCTCGTGTGCCTAAGCGCTGGGTCGCGGGTTTGATTCTCGACCGGGGCGAACTTTATCCTAAACGCGAACGGTTGATATATGAACGTTTCCCAGTTCTAAGGGTCAGGTAGAGTGCAAAATTCCTCGGATACCTTTGACGAGGTGGTTATCTTCCACTCAAGATTCTATTGTGGCGCAATGTCATTGGTCAATAAGAAATAGAGGACGCTCAAATAAATAAGTAGGTACCTACACCTACGTATTATTTATTTATTAGTGAAGTATCAAAAAGAATTAGGTAGGTAGGTACCTAGTAGGTGCGTACATAATACATAACGAGTAATTATGTATACCGTATACCCAACTAAAATGATATTTTGGTTGTGGCGCAATGTCATTGGTCAATAAGAAATAGAGGACGGTCAAGAAATAAATAGCTACACCTACGTATCATTTTATTAGTGAGGTATTAGGTAAATACATAACAAGTAGGTATGTATATGTAATTAAGTAGGTAGTAGGTGCCCAACTAAAAAAAAAAAACTCAGTAAGTTTGATCAATACTTACTCTAGAATGAAATCGATTGTCCTCTCAAGATAAAATATCAGAAAAACAATCCCCAAAACAACAAGAGAAGAAGAAAAACACACGAAATTTTTGGCACAGGCTTTAAAAAAACGTCGAAACAACCATTGCACTTGAAAAATGACGAATTAAAATTTTTCGATTCGAAAACCCATCACGAACGCATAAAACGATAATTGGCGAATTTTGAATATTTTTTTGGTACGTAAAAAAAAAAGAAGATACCTACAGAATCTATTTTCGTAAAAATTAAACAAACAGGTATTCCTATTGGGGGTAAGTCAAAACAAACATCATCCCGTTAAAATAATTATGTTGGTATTAAATAAATGGGTAGGTAATAAATATGTATTAAACAAAATAGGCAAATAATTCGGTAATATTTGGTTAATATCAAGATAAAATATCAGAAAAACAATCCCCAAAACAACAAGAGAAGAAGAAAAACACACGAAATTTTTGGCACGGGCTTTAAAAAAACGTCGAAACAACCATTGCACTTGAAAAATGACGAATTAAAATTTTTCGATTCGAAAACACATCACGAACGCATAAAACGATAATTGGCGAATTTTGAATATTTTTTTGGTACGTAAAAAAAAGACAACACAGAATCTATTTTCGTAAAAATTAAACAAACAGGTATTCCTATTGGGGGTAAGTCAAAACAAACATCCCGTTAAAATAATTATGTTGGTATTAAATAAATGGGTAGGTAATAAATATGTATTAAACAAAACAGGTAAATATTTCGGTAATATTTGGTTAATAGATTACACGGGAATTAACCAAACAAAAAATACGAAGTGACACAATTCCCGACCGTTTTCTCCGCTTCCTGCCCTCATTAGTTATAGGTATTTCGATGGAATGGTTTTCATTTGCACATTCTTTGGTCTCGATTACTTTGTCAGTTGGTGTTTCGTTTGGAGTTCGATCCATCGTATTCGATGTTACATCATTTGTACTGGATTCGGGGTTTTTGTTTGAAGTTTCATCAATTTTCTCAATTGAAGTATCATCAGTCTTAATGCTTTTTGTTATATCAATTTCTTTGGTTGATGTTCCCTCAGAGTCCTTGGTTGATGTCTCCTCAGTTTTCTTGTCTCGTAATAGTTCTAGACTCCCTGATGTTACCGTACTCGTAGGCGTGGTAGATTCACACTGAAACTTCTCATTTATTTTCTGCGCCAATCTCTTCATAGCTTCAATTTTTTCTTTTGAGAAAGTAACATTTGACTCCTTCGTGTGTTTTTTCTTTGGCTTGTGTGGCTTGGGTCGCTCTGGTTTCAAATCAAAGTGGTTGATTTTCTTCTTCTTATCCATTTTGATTTCAGAACCTGTACCGGCAAAGATGGCTGAGGTCTCTGTGCTCTCAGATTGTTGATCTTGAAGTGTAAACAGTTCCATGAGATCATTCTCCTTGAAGAATCGTCTTTGTTTCGGATCATTCAGAACTCGATTCGCCAGGAATTGCTTGAAGATTTGCCGATGATACATTTTCTCTTCAATGGTACCTGCAGTAATGAGGCGATACACAGTGACTTGTTTCTCCTGTCCTATCCTCCAGGCACGTTCCCTCAGTGACACAATTCCCGACCGTTTTCTCCGCTTCCTGCCGAAAAAACTTCATGGTAAAAAAACACAAAGTAGTAATCAACACAATCAAACTGGTTAGGTAGGTCACAATTTCGAGTCGTCCCGGTTCAAAATGGTACGAATTCAGCCCGGAAAATGGTCTCACAAAGTTTACCTCAAATTGGTTAGGTAGGTCACAATTTCGAGTCGTCCCGGTTCAAAATGGTACGAATTCAGCCCGGAAAATGGTCTCACAAAGTTTACAACCAAGACAAAACGGAGCTTTCTGTGTTACGTATTACGCAAATGGTAAGGTACTGACCCCAGTCCCGGTTCAAAACGGTACGAATTCAGCCCGAAAAATGGTTTCACAAAGTTTACAACCGGGACAAAACGGACCGTTCTGTTACGCGCGCAATTAACGCGTCTACGCCGTTTATTTTCGTTCGATCAAGTCGAGATTTTCTCGTCAGAAAGTTCAATGTTACAAATCTCTCGGATGTGTTTGTGATAATTAAAATCAGAAAATTGGAGAAGCCCCCCCTCCCCTCTCTCCCTCCTAATGGAGGGAGAGGAGGGGCAGAGGTGATAGCAAGGGCGTCATGGGTGCATGCGTGCTCATATAAATACACCAGATGAACATACAGGGTGTTCAAACAATGAAGTACCCCGAAATTGAAAAGGGTTAGCTTTAGAATAAGACTTTTACTAGAGATAACAGGACCGTATTTAGGGAGTGCGAACTGCCCACCCCCCTCACAGGTTCAATTTTTCTCTATTACTGTAGGCAAGTCTCCAGAAATTTGGAGCATCCCCCCCCCCTGGATACGGCCCCAAGAGGGAACACACAAAAAGCTCACCTAGAGGCTAAGGTGTATCAAAGGTCCCATAGGTGTGCTAATGTTCACGAATCTACCAGAGGGCAGTGGCGTAGCGTTCATGTAGGGCGTGTATGGCGGCCATACACTCGAAAATTCCAACTCAAATACCCTTAAATATTGACTTTAAAGAATTATTGTATTTTTATTAGATAGATATTGTGATAGAAATTAGTGTCCGCCCTACACTTGGAGTTAGACCACGCTACGCCACTACCAGAGGGAACTGTAACAACCGAAGTAACGCAGGTGTTATCGTCCCGAAATCGAAGAAAGAGGGCAAACGAGCCTTTAGAGTCAAATTCGTCCCTAACCGCGGCCTGGTTAGCTTGGAAGGTAGTTGGAACGGCTGGCTTTCTCTTATCCTGTCCTCATTCTGTGTCTTCAATTTCGGGACGATTAAGCTCAGTCAGAGCGTGAGTGGCAGGTATTACCAGTTACAATTCCCTCGAACTAAACACTCAAAAAAGAGGTACCTACTCCTTTGGACACCCTGTATGTACAACAGATGAATATAACATATAGATCATTACTAGTGCTTGGTACAATACTAGAATCATGTCCGTGTGATCGTGGATCTCTTGAGCTAATACATTTGTCTCGTTTATTAACATCACTTTGACTTTCAGCAGTACTATTCGTACTCTCAGAAGTATCACATGAATTTCTACAGTCAGGAATCTCACTTGAACTTTTTCTCTCAGAAATATCGTTCGTATTTTTACCGTCATAAGTATTATTACCTGAAGTGTCACTTACACGCACATTAGAGTCATCTGGTGCGGGCTCATTAGTTATAGGTATTTCGATGGAATGGTTTTCATCTGCGCAGTCTTTGGTCTTGATTACTTTGTCAGTTGGTGTTTCGTTTGGAGTTCGATCCATCGTATTCGATGTTACATCATTTGTACTGGATTCAGGGTTCATGTTCGATGTTTCATCATCTGCACTGGATTCAGGGTTCATGTTCGATGTTTCATCAGTTTTCTCGATTGAAGTAATATCAGTCTTATTGCTTGTTGATGTATCAGTTTCTTTGGTTGATGTCTCCTCAGTTTTCTTGTCTCGTAATAGTTCTAGACTCCCTGATGTTACTGTACTCGTAGTAGTTAGCTTGGTTGGTAGTGCGTCTGCCTTGTAAGCGCTAGGCCGCGGGTTCGATTCCCGCCCGAGGCGGATTTTATTCTGATGGGATAATAATACCTACAAAACACCTAGTTGGTGGTCTTTCCTTGCTAGAAAACTTTTCCGACGTAAAAAACGATTAGTGTCTCGTAAATATAAAAGCATACATATTCGGCAAACTATCAAAAGTATTAGCACCCAACTTAAAGCCCAAATCTCTAAAGACTATCAGGTACATGTTAAGAAAATAGCGAACGATTCCAAACAGAATCCTCGTTGTTTTTGGAATTTTTCTAAAGAAAAGAAAGCCTCTAGGAATCAGCAGTGTTTCAAGATCAATGATGTAGTGACCTCAGACTCTCGTATGATAGCAGATGCTTTCGCAGTCCATTTTAAATCTGTTTATAACCCGGAAATACCAGACTACAGATGCTTTGACTCCGTATCATCCATCCCCCTCCCCTCTACATCTATGAACTTTGGTTTCTACAGGCTGGCAGATTCTTTATTTGTTATAATAAATAAATGTTTCTCTCTATCTTACATACAGAGAAGAGATGAGAGGACCAACAGTAAAGGAAGAGTGAAAAAGGAAAAAAAAAAAAATCAGAGAAACAGTGAATGTTGGGTCATTGAAAAAAAAAGTAGAGGAACTAGTCATACAAGGGAAGAAAAAAAAAGTGAGACCAAAACTAAGGTGGAGAGATAAGGGAAGAATAATGAGAGAAGGTAGGAGAAGGAAGGGATACATTACATGGGATACTGAGAGGTAGGATAAAGTAGGGTAACTAACACCAACTCCAAATAAAATTGGGGAAAGTACGGAAAAAGAAGGTATGTAGGTACAAGAAAAGTGGGAAGCAATGCCTATCACAGAATATGTTTTGATGTCTTGTAATGAAGTGTTACTTTTATGGTGTGCATCTAAAAATGTGTTACCAGATAATTTTACCAACTTTTTTTAGTGTTGTATTTTTTATGATTTTACCTACCCATTAAGTAGCACCTTAAGACAAACAGTTCTTGTATGTGCAATGTAGCAGACATGGTTATTACATGGGATACTGAGAGGTAGGATAAAGTAGGGTAACTAACACCAACTCCAAATAAAATTGGGGAAAGTACGGAAAAAGAAGGTACCAATGTAGGTACAAGAAAAGTGGGAATCAATGCCTATCACAAAATATGTTTGGATGTCTTGTAATGAAGTGTTGCTTTTATGGTGTGCATCTAAAAAGGTGTTACCAGATAATTTTACCAACTTTTTTTAGTGTTATATTTTTTATGATTTTAACTACCCATTAAGTAGCACCTTAAGACAAACAGTTCTTGTATGTGCAATGTAGCAGACATGGTCGCCTTATTCTCTTGTGTTCCAGGTCCTCTCCTCTCCCTCCCCTCCCAGCCTCCATGTCTGCTACTAGCACCCCCTCCCGCTCTCTCAAGCGACAACACTCCCCGCCAGACAATGATCTCCTGTGTCCAATCTGTTTTGAGCTCATACGAGAAGCTCACATCACACGGTGTGGACATACCTTCTGCTTCTCATGCATATCCAAGTGTGTCGAACTTCAAATCAAATGTCCCAAGTGTAGTGCCAGCCTACCGGATATGAACAGTGTGTTCCCAAACTTCTTACTCAATGAGTTGGTGCAGAAACACAAGATAAAATCTGCACAAGACTCGGATGGGCTGAGGGATTTTGTAGCTTCAGAATCTCAGAACCTGTCATTACCTGATGTAAACCTCATGCTGGAGGTGTTGAATCAGAGGAAACATTTACTAGAGGCCGAGTCCAGTGTCGCCCAGTACAAACTTCTCTATGAGTTGTAGCTTCAGAATCTCAGAACCTGTCATTACCTGATGTAAACCTCATGCTGGAGGTGTTGAATCAGAGGAAACATTTACTAGAGGCAGAGTCCAGTGTAGCCCAGTACAAACTTCTCTATGAATTCCTCAAGGATCTCCTGAGTCGTAAGGAATCCCAGCTTGCTCAAATCACTCAGGAAGTGAACCTTGTCACACGGGATATGAAACAAGTAGAAGATATTATAAGAGAAGTAGATGATAGACGCAGTAGACTGAGCAGAGCTGTAGAGGATGCAGAGACAGCAGCAGGTATGGAGAATCAGAAGATAACTAGTCTGGACACAGCATGCTGTATGCAGAGGAAGAGAAGACTACAGACACACTTTGATGATTTTGTAGAATGTTTCTTTACCATACGAGCCAAAGATTTGATGCTGAACAAAGACAATCGTGTGAAGAGTTCAGAGCGAGATAAGAGTCTGGAGAAGGGACTTGAGTTATTCAAAGAGAATATTGTCAAGTCTTCACGTTACAGTGGATTCAAATGTCTTGCCACCTTGAACTTCTCGAGTGATTTATTCAATAACTTCACAATCGTATCTAGTATTGAATTTGATAAAGACAACGAGTTCTTTGCTATCTCAGGAGTTACTAAACGTATCAAAGTGTTTGATTATAATGCTGTCATCCAGGATGTCGTGGATGTGCATTATCCTTGCATAGAGATGACGGACTGGAAACAAACTCTATGATCTGCTCTATCAACCCGGTCTCCGTGTTCGCAGCCGCCTTCTTGAACATTTCACTTGAGCCGCCCTGCTGTCGATTGGCCATGGCTTGTTTCCTCTTCTTTATCTTGTCTAGGAGTAGCGTAGGAACTTTGAAGGATCCATTGTTCCCGGTCCAGGTCGGTATCCCGGCTGCTGCATTGTGGCAGGACCGGCGCGACTCTTGTATCGCTTCTATCGCTTTATGAGCAATCTCTTCCGCTTCCTTCTCAACCACTACATAGTCCGGACACCCCTCCTCCATAATCTTATCGTGTTTCATCGCCGTACAGATGTTGGACTTGGAGAATAACTTCTCCAGAATATAGTCGTCCTGTTTTTGCCTCACTTCTTGCTCGCTCTTTTCTTTCTTCGGCTTTTCCTTGCCGACCAGATAAGGCACATGTTCTCCATCCACCAAGGAATCTCTCTCACGATGTCTTGACTTCTTCTTTTTCTTCTTGTGTCTGGAATGACTGCTGCTGCCTGATTCTATACTAGTGTGGTGGTGATTACTCGTACTGGGTGAAATGCTACTATGTTTTGCATCAAATCGGTTACTGCTGGTTGATGCAATGCTAGAATGCCTTGAATCATGGTGGCTACTGGCACTTGGTGCTTTGCTAGTGTGGTGGTGATTAATCGTACTGGGTGATATGCTACTATGTTTCGCATCAGCGTTATTACTGCTGGTTGATGCAATTCTAGAATATCTTGAATCACGGTGGTTACTGGCACTTGAAGCTATGTTGGTTTGGTGATCATTACTAGTGCTTGGTACAATACTAGAATCATGTCCGTGTGATCGTGGATCTCTTGAGCTAATACATTTGTCTCGTTTATTAACGTCACTTTGACTTTCAGCAGTACCATTCGTACTCTCAGAAGTATCACATGAATTTCTACAGTCAGGAATCTCACTTGAACTTTTACTCTCAGAAATATCGTTCGTATTTTTACCGTCAGAAGTATTATTACCTGAAGTGTCACTCACACGCACATTAGAGTCATCTGGTACGGGCTCGTTAGTTATAGGTATTTCGATGGAATGATTTTCATCTGCACAGTCTTTGGTCTCGATTACTTTGTCAGTTGGTGTTTCGTTTGGAGTTCGATCCATCGTATTCAATGTTACGTCATCTGCACTGGATTCAGGGTTCATGTTCGATGTTACATCATCTGCACTGGATTCAGGGTTCATGTTCGATGTTACATCATCTGCACTGGATTCAGGCTTCATGATTGCGAAGTTGTGAACGTACCTTGCTAGAAATGAAGCTCTGAGTAGCTTCTGTTAAGCTGTGATATTGATGTGGGCTATTTATTGCCTTAATGTAAAATATGTGAATGTATAATATTGGACCCAATGAATTTCAATGGTTTTTGGTATAAAATGATAATTTAAAATGTCAGACTTTTCGAATAAGTAAGACAATGTATAGATTTTAATTTTATTGTTGGGTATGTTGTGTTGTTTTGTTACATAGTTTTTAATTGTTTTGTGCCAACCAACATAGCTTCAAGTGCCAGTAACCACCATGATTCAAGGCATTCTAGCATTGCATCAACCAGCAGTAATAACCCTGATGCGAAACATAGTAGCATTTCACCCAGTATGAGTAATCACCACCACACTAGCAAAGCACCAAGTGCCAGTAGCCACCATGATTCAAGGCATTCTAGCATTGCATCAACCAGCAGTAACCGATTTGATGCAAAACATAGTAGCATTTCACCCAGTACGAGTAATCACCACCACACTAGTATAGAATCAGGCAGTCTTATTGCTTGTTGATGTATCAGTTTCTTTGGTTGATGTCTCCTCAGTTTTCTTGTCTCGTAATAGTTCTAGACTCCCTGATGTCACCGTACTCGTAGGCGTGGTAGATTCAGACTGAAACTTTTCATTTATTTTCTGCGCCAATCTCTTCATAGCTTCAATTTTCTCTTTTGAGAAAGTAACACTTGACTCCTCAAAAACAACGTCGAAACAACCATTGCACTTGAAAAATGACGAATTAAAATTTTTCGATTCGAAAACACATCACGAACGCATAAAACGACAATTAGCGAATTTTAAATATTTTTTGGTACGTAAAAAAAAAAGAATGATGTTACTGTACTCGTAGGCGTGGTAGATTCACACTGAAACTTCTCATTTATTTTCTGCGCCAATCTCTTCATAGCTTCAATTTTCTCTTTTGAGAAAGTAACACTTGACTCCTTCGTGTGTTTTTTCTTTGGCTTATGTGGCTTGGGTCGCTCTGGTTTCAAATCAAAGTGGTTGATTTTCTTCTTCTTATCCATTTTGATTTCGGAACCTGTACCGGCAAATATGGCTGAGGTCTCTGTGCTCTCAGATTGTTGATCTTGAAGTGTAAACAGTTCCATGAGATCGTTCTCCTTGAAGAATCGTCTTTGTTTTGGATCATTCAGAACTCGATTCGCCAGGAATTGCTTGAAGATTTGCCGATGGTACATTTTCTCCGGATCATTCAGAACTCGATTCGCCAGGAATTGCTTGAAGATTTGCCGATGATACATTTTCTCTTCAATGGTACCTGCAGTAATGAGGCGATACACAGTGACTTGTTTCTCCTGTCCTATCCTCCAGGCACGCTCCCTGGCTTGTACATCCGTGGCAGGATTCCAGTCAGGATCATAGATAACAACCCTGTCCGCCCCTGTCAGGTTGATACCGAAGCCGCCGACCCTGGTAGTAAGAATCATAATGAAGTAGGAAGAATCAGAGTTAAACTTGTTGACTAGGGTTTGTCTGGAGCCAATGTGTGTTGTTCCGTCCATCTTCAAATACTTGTAGTTATTCTCCTTGAGGAACATTTCAAATATTCCCAACATTTGTCTGCTTTGTGAAAACAAGAGCACACGATGTTTCTGCTTGAACCACATCTTCAACAAGGTGGACAGGACAATCATCTTCCCTGCCTTCCCCCAGTATCCAAACCTCTCTTCTTCAGGAATATCCTCTTCTCTATCACCTCTCAATAGCTTAGGACCGCCTGAGAACAGATCAGGATGGTTACAGATCTTGCGGAGTTTGATGAGACCGACAAATATTTTCAATCTCCCAGATAGAATATCATTCACATCTCCGCTGTTAAGATATCCTCTGTATTGTCTCACCTGTTCATCACTTAATTTACAGAATAATTACCGAAGCCGCCGACCCTGGTAGTAAGAATCATAATGAAGTAGGAAGAATCAGAGTTAAACTTGTTGACTAGGGTTTGTCTGGAGCCGATGTGTGTTGTTCCGTCCATCTTCAAATACTTGTAGTTACTCTCCTTGAGGAACATTTCAAATATCCCCAACATTTGTCTGCTCTGTGAAAACAGCAGCACACGATGTTTCTGCTTGAACCACATCTTCAGCAAGGTGGACAGAACAATCATCTTCCCTGCCTTCCCCCAGTATCCAAACCTCTCTTCTTCAGGAATATCCTCTTCTCTATCACCTCTCAATAGCTTAGGACCACCTGAGAACAGATCAGGATGGTTACAGATCTTACGGAGTTTGATGAGACCGACAAATATTTTCAATCTCCCAGACAGAATATCATTCACATCTCCGCTGTTAAGATATCCTCTGTATTGTCTCACCTGTTCATCACTTAACACCTCTCTTCTTCAGGAATATCCTCTTCTCTATCACCTCTCAATAGCTTAGGACCGCCTGAGAACAGATCAGGATGGTTACAGATCTTACGGAGTTTGATTAGACCGACAAATATTTTCAATCTCCCAGATAGAATATCATTCACATCTCCACTGTTAAGATATCCTCTGTATTGTCTCACCTGTTCATCACTTAATTTACAGAATAACACCTGCTCTGACTTGTTGGGTAGTTGCAAATGTTCCATCACATCTTTCTTCATTCGTCTTAACATGAATGGTGAAATGATTTCCTTGAGTGTCTTAGTTCATGTCATCTCGCATTCGGTTCTGCTGATCATTGTGTTCATTATTATGATTTGAGGAATACCAAGGAGGCACTCGCTGTGTTCAAAGGACATCGGAAAGCTGTCTCCTATGTCAAATTCCTCAATAAGGAAGATATTGTGTCTGCTTCGACAGATAGTCAACTCAAGCTGTGGAATATCAACAAACCAAATTGCTTGCGTTCCTTCGTGGGGCATATCAATGATAAGAACTTCGTTGGGTTAGCAACAGATGGTGACTATGTAGCGTGTGGTTCTGAGAATAACTCACTGTATATCTACTATAAAGGCCTCAGCAAACACATGCATGCGTATAGGTTTGACACGGTGCGAAGTATGTTGGAGAGTTCCTTCGTGGGGCATATCAATGATAAGAACTTCGTTGGGTTAGCAACAGATGGCGACTATGTAGCGTGTGGTTCTGAGAATAACTCGTTGTATATCTACTATAAAGGCCTCAGCAAACACATGCATGCGTATAGGTTTGACACGGTGCGAAGTATGTTGGAGCGAGATAGAAATGAAGATGATACGAATGAGTTTGTATCTGCAGTATGCTGGAGACAGTTGAGTAGAGTACTAGTAGCTGCCAATAGTCAAGGGATTATAAAAATATATGTTATACCTATTCGTGTTCTGTAAAACCACATGTTAGATCCTTGAGTTTGGACTTCAGACCTCGAACGTTCAGATAATGTGAATTATAAGGGATTATCAAGATCCTAGAACTACAAGGATAGAGCGCGCTACATAGAACTCTCAAGTGAGGCTCTGGGCTGACATTCAGAGTCGTAAACAATAGCAAACGCTTGAGTAAAATACAGAACGGGTAGATATGGTAGATAAAGGTGCGTACACATCTGCGCGCCGCGACAGTACTGCGGCCAAATCACGAACAAAGTTGCGGCAGAACTGATATGTGTGTCTGTGCAAAATACGAACACGCTCAATCTACCGTATTGCGAAGACGACCAGATAAGGCACATGTTCTCCATCCACCAAGGAATCTCTCTCACGATGTCTTGACTTCTTCTTTTTCTTCTTGTGTCTGGAATGTCTGCTGCCGCCTGATTCTATACTAGTGTGGTGGTGATTACTCGTACTGGGTGAAATGCTACTATGTTTCGCATCAGGGTTATTACTGCTGGTTGATGCAGTGCTAGAATGCCTTGAATCATGGTGGCTACTGGCACTTGGTGCTTTGCTAGTGTGGTGATTACTCATACTGGGTGACATGCTAATGCTACTATATTTCGCATCAGGGTTATTACTGCTGGTTGATGCAATGCTAGAATGCCTTGAATCATGGTGGTTACTGGCACTTGAAGCTATGTTGGTTTGGTGATCATTACTAGTGCTTGGTACAATACTAGAATCATGTCCGTGTGATCGTGGATCTCTTGAGCTAATACATTTGTCTCGTTTATCAACATCACTTTGACTTTCAGCAGTACCATTCGTACTCTCAGAAGTATCACATGAATTTCTACAGTCAGGAATCTCACTTGAACTTTTACTCTCAGAAATATCGTTCGTATTTTTACCGTCAGAAGTATTATTACCTGAAGTGTCACTTACACGCACATCAGAGTCATTTGGTGCGGGCTCGTTAGTTATAGGTATTTCGATGGAATGGTTTTCATCTGCGCAGTCTTTGGTCTCGATTACTTTGTCAGTTGGTGTTTCGTTTGGAGTTCGATCCATCGTATTCGATGTTACATCATCTGCACTGGATTCAGGGTTCATGTTCGATGTTTCATCAGTTTTCTCGATTGAAGTAATATCAGCCTTATTGCTTGTTGATGTATCAGTTTCTTTGGTTGATGTTCCCTCAGAGTCCTTGGTAGATGTCTCCTCAGTTTTCTTGTCTCGTAATAGTTCCAGACTTCAAACTCATTCGTATCATCTTCATTTCTATCTCTCTCCAACATACTTCGCACCGTGTCAAACCTATACGCATGCATGTGTTTGCTAAGGCCTTTATAGTAGATATACAGCCAAACTCATTCGTATCATCTTCATTTCTATCTCTCTCCAACATACTTCGCACCGTGTCAAACCTATACGCATGCATGTGTTTGCTAAGCCCTTTGTAGTAGATATACAGTGAGTTATTCTCAGAACCACACGCTACATAGTCGCCATCTGTTGCTAACCCAACGAAGTTCTTATCATTGATATGCCCCACGAAGGAACGCAAGCAGTTTGGTTTGTTGATATTCCACAGCTTGAGTTGACTATCTGTCGAGGCAGACACGATATCTTCCTTATTGAGGAATTTGACATAGGAGACAGCTTTCCGATGTCCCCGAGTACGGTAACATCAGGGAGTCTAGAACTATTACGAGACAAGAAAACTGAGGAGACATCAACCAAGGACTCTGAGGGAACATCAACCAAAGAAATTGATATAACAAAAAGCATTAAGACTGATGATACTTCAATTGAGAAAATTGATGAAACTTCAAACAAAAACCCCGAATCCAGTACAAATGATGTAACATCGAATACGATGGATCGAACTCCAAACGAAACACCAACTGACAAAGTAATCGAGACCAAAGAATGTGCAAATGAAAACCATTCCATCGAAATACCTATAACTAATGAGCCTGTACCAGATGACTCTAATGTGCGTGTAAGTGACACTTCAGGTAATAATACTTCTGACGGTAAAAATACGAACGATATTTCTGAGAGTAAAAGTTCAAGTGAGATTCCTGGCAGTAGAAATTCATGTGATACCTCTGAGAGTACGAATGGTACTGCTGAAAGTCAAGGTGATGGTAATAAACGAGACAGATGTATTAGCTCAAGAGATCCACGATCACACGGACATGATTCTAGTATTCTACCAAGCACTTGTAATGATCACCAAACCAACATAGCTTCAAGTGCCAGTAACCACCATGATTCAAGGCATTCTAGCATTGCATCAACCAGCAGTAATAACCCTGATGCAAAACATAGTAGCATTTCACCCAGTACGAGTAATCACCACCACACTAGCAAAGCACCAAGTGCCAGTAGCCACCATGATTCAAGGCATTCTAGCATTGCATCAACCAGCAGTAACCGCTCTGATGCAAAACATAGTAGCATTTCACCCAGTACAAGTAATCACCACCACACTAGTATAGAATCAGACAGCAGCAGTCATTCCAGACACAAGAAGAAAAAGAAGAAGTCAAGACATCGTGAGAGAGATTCCTTGGTGGATGGAGAACATGTGCCTTATCTGGTCGGCAAGGAAAAGCCGAAGAAAGAAAAGAGCGAGCAAGAAGTGAGGCAAAAACAGGACGACTATATTCTGGAGAAGTTATTCTCCAAGTCCAACATCTGTACGGCGATGAAACACGATAAGATTATGGAGGAGGGGTGCACCCATTACAGCTATTTTTGTCTTTATACTCACCATTACTTTTGCCAATAAGTAGAATCAGCTAAACATTTTTGCATTCTGAACACCCAGGTAGGAACTTCTTAGGTTTCTTTGTATAAAATGCCACAAAATAAAATGTAAATTATAGTTTCATATTAGTTTTTGTCACTTGTTAGTTTTTAATAAAAAAAACAATGAAATCCACAGTATTTTGACAACATATTCTTGTGTTTTGTTCTGTTGAGCACTTAGGTTTCAGGAGGGGTGTCCGGACTATGTAGTGGTTGAGAAGGAAGCGGAAGAGATTGCTCATAAAGCGATAGAAGCGATACAAGAGTCGCGCCGGTCCTGCCACAATGCAGCAGCCGGGATACCGACCTGGACCGGGAACAATGGATCCTTCAAAGTTCCTACGCTACTCCTAGACAAGATAAAGAAGAGGAAACAAGCCATGGCCAATCGACAGCAGGGCTGGGTGAATAGGTAAATGCTCTCTGCTTCAAAGGCTTCGTGGTAGAAGGAAAAGGAAAGAACTGATGGAAATTTATGATCTGTGTCCACTGTCCAATTCCACGACTTCTCACGAATTTTATTAGCATTCTGGATAAAATAGCATTTAAAAAAAAAAATAATTTTTAGAAGAAAAATTATTATTCTTTCCATTCCATAGTTTAGGGACTTCCGTTTCTTATCTGATTGGTCATCTCGTTACTTTCTGTTCCCAGCATACTAAAGAGACTGATCCAAGCATTGTACCGACTCTAATCACAATGGATATGGATGATAACGAATCCTCACAGGCAGACAAAGATCTCTCCACGGAATCTGTAGAACCAGAACCTGCCAAACCATTCCAGATCGACAGGAACACAATCCAAGCGATCGATGTCACTCAGGAAGAAGGATTGGGTAATATAGAAGGACTAACGTGTTATGATGAACAGACGTTTGAGATGGGTTGTATACAACAGCTGGAGCAACATATACACACAGACATAGAACCAGAACCTGCCAAACCATTCCAGATCGACAGGAACACAATCCAAGCGATCGATGTCACTCAGGAAGAAGGATTGGGTAATATTGAAGGACTAACGTGTTATGATGAACAGACGTTTGAGATGGGTTGTATACAACAGCTGGAGCAACATATACACACAGACGTAGAGCAGTGTGTTCCTCAGTGGAACAAGCTACAAGAGGAGGGGGAGACAGAACAGGAGGCAGCAGTGAGACTGGGGGAGATCACACCATTCGGTGCTATACTGGGGAGGAACACCAACATTCCAAAACCAAAGCCAACATTCCGCCAGAAAGCAATCAAGAGAATCACCAGGAAGACCAAGCGCTATGTGAAGGAGAACCTCGGTACTGAGACGGAAGAGAATGTACATTGGAGTTATAGACCTGAAAAAAAAAAAAAAAAAAAGTAGAGGAACTTTCTCTCCTGAACTTTGGTTTCTACAGGCTGGCAGATTCTTTATTTGTTATAATAAATAAATGTTTATCTCTATCTTACATACAAAGAATAGATGAGAACTGGATGTGGGGACCAACAGTAAAGAAAGAGTGAAAAAAGAAAAAAAAAATCAGAGAAACAGTGAATGTTGGGTCATTGAAAAAAAAATCCTAGAGAGTAGATTAAAATGATTTGGGCATGTAGAGAGAACCTTCAGCTGATGAACCTATGTCTGAAGATGAAGAGTTTGAATATGACCTTGAACCTCCCAAACCGAAGAAGATCAAGATCAAGAGAGAGCGCAGGTCTGAGGATGAGGAGGATAGTGAGGGGGAGTGGTTATAGACCTGGTGCTTTGCCTGGGGAGGAAGGGACGATAGACTTTGATGAACCAAGTGGTAGTGATTATGAACCTTCACCTGATGAACCTATGTCTGAAGATGAAGAGTTTGAATATGACCTTGAACCACCCAAACCGAAGAAGATCAAGATCAAGAGAGAGCGCAGGTCTGAGGATGAGGAGGATAGTGAAACATTGGAGTTATAGACCTGGTGCTTTGCCTGGGGAGGAAGGGACGATAGACTTTGATGAACCAAGTGGTAGTGATTATGAACCTTCAGCTGATGAACCTATGTCTGAAGATGAAGAGTTTGAATATGACCTTGAACCTCCCAAACCGAAGAAGATCAAGATCAAGAAAGAGCGCAGGTCTGAGGATGAGGAGGATAGTGAGGGGGAGTGGTACTCCTCAGATGAAGAGAGTAGAAGGAAGAGGAAGAACTACAAGGAGAGGGATGATGGGGATGAAGGCGCATATCAGCGCCGAGTCAGATATTGGGAGAAGTCAAGACCAGATGCAGGACATTTCCAGGAGTTCCATAAGTTTGACTTCTTCGGATTCAAAATCCCGCAGGAACTTTGGGAGAAGCTGTTCAAATACCAAAAGGTCGGTGTGCAATGGCTGTATGAACTGAATGAATCTCCATGTGGAGGGCTCAGATGAAGAGAGTAGAAGGAAGAGGAAGAACTACAAGGAGAGGGATGATGGGGATGAAGGCGCATATCAGCGCCGAGTCAGATATTGGGAGAAGTCAAGACCAGATGCAGGACATTTCCAGGAGTTCCATAAGTTTGACTTCTTCGGATTCAAAATCCCGCAGGAACTTTGGGAGAAGCTGTTCAAATACCAAAAGGTCGGTGTGCAATGGCTGTATGAGCTGAATGAATCTCCATGTGGAGGAAAAATGATTTGGATGAAGGACATACTAAGACAAGAGTTACTAAAAAAAAAAAAAGTAGAGGAACTAGTCATACAAGGGAAGAGAAAAAAAGTGAGACCAAAACTGAGGTGGAGAGATAAGGTTGAGGAAGAATAAAGAGAGAAGGTAGGAGGTATTACATGGGATACTGAGAGGTGGGATAAAGTAGGGTAACTAACACCAACCCCAAATAAAATTGGGGAAAGTACGGAAAAAGAAGGTACCAATGTAGGTACAAGAAAAGTGGGAAGCAATGCCTATCACGAAATATGTTTGGATGTCTTGTAATGAAGTGTTGCTTTTATGGTGTGCATCTAAAAATGTGTTACCAGATTATTTTACCAACTTCTTTTAGTGTTATATTTTTTATACTTCCTTCCACAGCTTCTCCGCCAGTCTGAGTTTCTTCTCGGCCTCCACATACTGACCCTTGCCTATCAGACTGCACGCTGAATTGTACACTATCTCATATGTGCTCTCTCTCAGCTCAGGTACTTCTACTTTCTGTGAAAACAACATAGGTACATAAATTACTAATTAGAAACATATTACTTAGGTTCAGGGTTCTTACCTTTTTTTCCAATAAATTACAGCCAAGATTCCAACCTTAATCATACACAAAAAGCTCAATCCAAGGCTTAGGTGTAGGGGCAAACAGCCCTAAAGGATGGGTTAAGCTTCTAAAAATCTTCCATCTATTTTACACAGTGGTGTTAGCACAGTGAACTCTGGATCTCAAGGGTGGTGCTTCAATCATAAAATCTATTGATGGGTGTTAAGAGGAAAATGTCATTTGTGTCAAGCATTTAAGTAGGTATGCCTAAATTTCATGGTAAACAAAATTAACTTTGTTAAATAATATTCTCTCTGGAAAATATATTAAAAAAAAAAAGTAAATAATGATTAAAAAAATAATAACAATATATAAATAAACTCAGCTTACTGATTGAGTTGCAGCCAGATTGGCAATGACAGCAGCCAAGTTTGTTTCTCGTTCATCCTCGTACTCATCATGTGTATTCTTCATCACATCTTTGTAAACTCTGAAGCACTCTTCATAGCTGAAAATAAAGGAGAATTAATTAAATACCTATTTGGAGGAACTTACGTTGGTTCTTACACTTATGTCTTGTACACTATATTTACAGGGATTTCATGACTTTGAGCTAATTAAAAGGGTACACATAAAGAGTTGATGTTAGGTCCTATATATATTCAGTATAAATAAGCACTATTATTATCTCATTATTCATAGGGATAAGGGGCGGGCTCATGATTAGAGAGGGGGAAATTTTCAAAATGAAGTTATTTTGGTAATTATGCAGAAGTCACGTCCATAGAAAAGAAAAGTTCCTTTATGTATTTAACCTAACCCTATAATAACACCAATCACTGCTCTAATTGTGAAAACTCCTTCTTGCATTTAACCTAACCCTATAATAACACTAGTCACTGCTTGTTTGTGTCAGTCCCTTTGGTAGCAATATTCCACGGACATGACTTCTGCACAAGTACCATTATTTTCTCTTACTTTTCTAATCTGTACAAGACTTGAGCTTTCAGTTCTTTCATGCGGAGAGAATTGTCCTCAGACTCATTGATTGTTTCCAAAGCTTTGCTTATATTGTTCAGCCGATAGTGACAATAAGCTTTCTCAAAATACAGATTATCTGAGATTTCCGAATACTTGTTGAATGTTTGAAGTGCCTCATCAAATTTATTCAGTTGGAGCAGACAAACAATTTTACATTGCAAAGCTTTCTCCTCTTCAGGATAGGAGTGAAGAACTGGAACAAAAGAAATTGATTACCTACATTAAAGCAAAATACCAAATACCTACATTACCTACAATTGATTACTTACATTAAAGCATTTTATTAGGGATAAAGCTATGCCCATTTTAGTTATTCCAAGTGTGTAACATCTGTTCTTCCTCTATCATTGCTGTGCAAAGAGAA
>NW_007378296.1:1602-5654 GCF_000475195.1 Diaphorina citri | reverse complement strand
CTGTCTTTCTCCTATCCTGTCTTTCTTCTTTGTTTTAGTTTTCTTCCCTTCTTTTTTTCCTATTCAGCTTGGTTGGTAGCGAGTCCGCCTTGTAAGTGCTAGGCCGCGGGTTCGATTCTCGCCCTAGGCAGATTTTATCGTAATAAATGACATGTTTAGGGGAGTCATGGGTAATTACTAAAATACAAAGTAAAAAATTGGCTATGTACAATAGTACATAAGCACTTACATATTATTATTCTACAACTGCCTACTAAGAAGATAATGATAATGTAGGTACCCACATACGTGAATATCATTTATCTAATCTATCATATTTTTATTATTTTTTTATTTTATTTCAACTATAAAATTATGAAAAAAAGTAACTATGGCTATCCATGTCTTTGTAAAATCCCATTGAAGTGTGTTCCCATTTTATGTGATATTTCAATTTTATTTTCGTGATTATGTCTTTTCTGTGATTTAAATGTACCTATAACTTTAAATAAAAATCTTTCAATTTCAACATGCTAACCAGGGCTGCAATTGCTCTTAACAAACAAACCAGAACCAGAACATCTATTAAACCAACACCTTCTAATAATTCTTCTATTAATCCAACCCCACCTAAAAGAACAACTACACCCAAAACAAACCTTGGTCAAAATCTACACAAACCGTGCACCCCTGATATTGTAACCCCTAAAGTAAATTCTAAAAACGCCATTAAAAAACCTAAGAAAACAGTCACTAAAACGGTTAAATGCACCAAAAATACCAAAACTAATGATGATGATATACTCAGTTTAAAGAAGTCTAATGCCGAACTCCTTGCAACTATCGATGAATTGAAGAACGAGCTTTTGAAGGTGAAAGCACAGTTATCTCAATCTTCAGAGGAAACAGTTGCTTGAATCGGTTCAGGCATCTTTCTGTAGACGTTTGTTTTTCAAACTAAATGGTTTCTATCCTGCCTATCCTGAACCGATCTCGTATGCTGATCTTCGTGAGCAACTGTGTCTGCTATCTGTCGAGAGTCAACATGAAGTAATATCTCTTCTCACTCTACATAGAGTTCTCAATAACAGGATTGACAGTCCTGATCTTGTGAGCTCTATACATTTCAGAGTACCCTCCAACCGAACTCGATGTCTCAATCCATTAGGTCTTTTTTCTATACCCTCACATCAATATGTTGGCATATCCCCTCTCTATAAGATGCTACTTACTCATGATAAATACCATAATGAAATAGATATATCTAGTCCTATCAATACGTTTAGAAACCAGTGGCGTAGCGTGGTCTAACTCCAAGTGTAGGGCGGACACTAATTTCTATCACAATATCTATCTAATAAGAATACAATAATTATTTAAAGTCAATATTTAAGGGTATTTGAGTGGAATTTTTGAGTGTTTGGCCGCCATACACGCCCTAC
Organism: Diaphorina citri; assembly: GCF_000475195.1. Classification (NCBI taxonomy): domain Eukaryota; kingdom Metazoa; phylum Arthropoda; class Insecta; order Hemiptera; family Psyllidae; genus Diaphorina; species Diaphorina citri. The sequence continues at coordinate 4,233 of NW_007378296.1, read as the reverse complement.
ATGAACGCTACGCCACTGTTAGAAACACTCTCGAATCTTTAATGTAATCTTTAATCTTTGTAATGTTTAATGTAATCTCGAATCTTATGTCTCTAGTTATACCTGTTTGTCTCTAGTTATACCTGTTTTTCGTCATTTTTTATTGTTTATTGTACATTGTGTCATTATTTGTAAATTGTATATAATGTGTATTAACAATACAATAAAGATCGAATTGAATTGTTTATTGTACATTGTGTCATTATTTGTAAATTGTATATAATGTGTATTAACAATACAATAAAGATCGAATTGAAAAAAAAAAAAATTAAATTGAATTTATTCTAAGTGTGTAACATCTGTTCTTCCTCTATTATTGCTGTGCAAAGAGAAAGAAAAAAAAATGGGCACCATATTATTCTGAGAGAAAGATTACCTTGTTTTAATTAAGAAATAAAACAGACCATCCTGTGGCCGCAACTGCCTGAAGTCTGACGTCACACATCTTTGAATTCTTTCATTAGAACGGAAAGTGAAAATTGAATTTTCGACCTTTTACAGTTAGGTATTTGTTCGGAGTTTTGATCTCAGATTCGCCCCGGTCGAGAATCCGAACACGGAGACCGGGTTGATAGAGCAGATCATAGAGTTTGTTTCCAGTCAGGGGAATCGAGTGACGAGTGCCGCCATGGTGGAAAAGTTTCGCAAGGTGGAAAATGCGGCTCTGTTCAAGGCGTTATTGACGGCTGTGTGTAAACTAAGGACAGATGCGTCCAGACAGAAATATTGGACACTGAAGGAGGAATTCCGGGACAGTGCAGTCCCTAGCACTAGCCGCTCCTGAATAGAAGATGTCCAGACAGAAGTATTGGACACTGAAGGAGGAATTCCGGGACAGTGCAGTCCCTAGCACGAGCCGCTCCTGAATAGAAGATGTCCAGACAGAAGTATTGGACACTGAAGGAGGAATTCCGGGACAGTGCAGTCCCTAGCACGAGCCGCTCCTGAATAGAAGATGTCCAGACAGAAGTATTGGACATTGAAGGGAGAATTCCGGGACAGTGCAGTCCCTAGCACGAGCCGCTCCTGAATAGAAGATGTCCAGACAGAAGTATTGGACACTGAAGGAGGAATTCCGGGACAGTGCAGTCCCTAGCACGAGCCGCTCCTGAATAGAAGATGTCCAGACAGAAGTATTGGACATTGAAGGGGGAATTCCGGGACAGTGCAGTCCCTAGCACGAGCCGCTCCTGAATAGAAGATGTCCAGACAGAAGTATTGGACATTGAAAGAGGAATTCCGGGACAGTGCAGTCCCTAGCACGAGCCGCTCATCCTGAATAGAAGATACCTGTCGAGGTAGGATTACTATAGTTCCTAAATATGCAAAAGTTTCGCAAGGTGGAAAATGCGGCTCTGTTCAAGGCGTTATTGACGGCTGTGTGTAAACTAAGGACAGATGCGTCCAGACAGAAGTATTGGACTCTGAAGGAGGAATTCCGGGACAGTGCAGTCCCTAGCACGAGCCACTCCTGAATAGAAGATACCTGTCGAGGTAGGATTACTATAGTTCCTAAATATGTATATTGTATACTTGAGATTGCACGGAGAATGTCTGGACCATTTCGATTTTCTAATAGGTGAATCAGGAAAAATGAAATTATTAGGTATTAAAGATGTCTTTTTAGCCCGTCCTTCCTTTATTATTACGATAGTAATAAAAAAAAGGTACAAGGGACGGGTTATTGTATTCGCTTCGGTCTGTCTGTCCCCGTAGAAGGGACTTATCCAAACCTGGTCGACCTATATATCAAATTAAAGGTCTTTTTACCAGGAACACGAAAATGGTGGTGCAAATTTTGTCCACAAAATCATGAAGCCAAAAAACCAAAAAAACTGGTTTTTGGGGGATTTTTTTCATATTTTCTCACACAAATGAGCTCTGATCTCGAAATTTGTTATAGGTCAACTTAAAGCGGGATTTTTTTTTTTCATATTTTCTCACACAAATGAGCTCTGATCTCGAAATTTGTTATAGGTCAACTTAAAGCGAGAAAGTTTTAGATAACACAAGTGCGTAGTCTCTGATCTTGAAATTTGTCGCGACGACCTATGAACTCAAAGCGAGAAAGTTTTAGATAACACTTCAGTCGATCATTTAAGACCGGTTTTAGCGTCATCTATGTTAAGCTACGCCGAGCAAGGCCAATAAATGGATGGGTGACTTAAACATTATATTGGGAATAAAGGGAGAACGGGCTCTAGTCTAGTCTTGATTTTAAATCATTACATCAAAGTAAAATCGAAAAATCAAATCAAGAATAATAATAAACTGAATATTAAACAAATTAGGTAGGTACATAGGTACTGATTTCTTTAACCACGATCGAATAAACTACGGGCTAAAAAATTCCCGGAGGGACGGGCCAGCTGTGGTTTTTTTTTTTTTTTTTTTTGACTTTTGTGGTAGTTCAAGCTAACTTTTGGTGTGAAAGTTTCAGTGTGAGTGGTAGGTTTTTAGTTAACACTCCCAATTTTTGAAACGCACATTATAGAAATTGCTTTTTTAATGTCTATTTAAAAATTTACTCCTACATCTATGCAGTTGTACCCTAATTGATTTGGTCTTTTTTCTTTGCATTTAAACTCCACT
>NW_007378296.1:0-1242 GCF_000475195.1 Diaphorina citri | reverse complement strand
AAAAGTTCAAGTGAGATTCCTGACTGTAGAAATTCATGTGATACTTCTGAGAGTACGAATAGTACTGCTGAAAGTCAAAGTGATGTTAATAAACGAGACAAATGTATTAGCTCAAGAGATCCACGATCACACGGACATGATTCTAGTATTGTACCAAGCACTAGTAATGATCACCAAACCAACATAGCTTCAAGTGCCAGTAACCACCGTGATTCAAGATATTCTAGAATTGCATCAACCAGCAGTAATAACGCTGATGCGAAACATAGTAGCATATCACCCAGTACGAGTAATCACCACCACACTAGCAAAGCACCAAGTGCCAGTAGCCACCATGATTCAAGGCATTCTAGCATTGCATCAACCAGCAGTAACCGATTTGATGCAAAACATAGTAGCATTTCACCCAGTACGAGTAATCACCACCACACTAGTATAGAATCAGGCAGCAGCAGTCATTCCAGACACAAGAAGAAAAAGAAGAAGTCAAGACATCGTGAGAGAGATTCCTTGGTGGATGGAGAACATGTGCCTTATCTGGTCGGCAAGGAAAAGCCGAAGAAAGAAAAGAGCGAGCAAGAAGTGAGGCAAAAACAGGACGACTATATTCTGGAGAAGTTATTCTCCAAGTCCAACATCTGTACGGCGATGAAACACGATAAGATTATGGAGGAGGGGTGTCCGGACTATGTAGTGGTTGAGAAGGAAGCGGAAGAGATTGCTCATAAAGCGATAGAAGCGATACAAGAGTCGCGCCGATCCTGCCACAATGCAGCAGCCGGGATACCGACCTGGACCGGGAACAATGGATCCTTCAAAGTTCCTACGCTACTCCTAGACAAGATAAAGAAGAGGAAACAAGCCATGGCCAATCGACAGCAGGGCGGCTCAAGTGAAATGTTCAAGAAGGCGGCTGCGAACACGGAGACCGGGTTGATAGAGCAGATCATAGAGTTTGTTTCCGGTCAGGGGAATCGAGTGACGAGTGCCGCCATGGTGGAAAAATTTCGCAAGGTGGAAAATGCGGCTCTGTTCAAGGCGTTATTGACGGCTGTGTGTAAATTAAGAACAGATGCGTCCAGACAGAAGTATTGGACATTGAAGGAGGAATTTCGGGACAGTGCAGTCCCTAGCACGAGCCGCTCCTGAATAGAAGATGTCCAAACAGAAGTATTGGACACTGAAGGAGGAATTCCGGGACAGTGCAGTCCCTAGCACGAGCCGCTCCTGAATAGAAGATGT
>NW_007378295.1:110624-129400 GCF_000475195.1 Diaphorina citri | reverse complement strand
TACATCCGGCATGGGTGTTTGTGATACCTACAATATATCCACTCTGATAGTCCCGATATCTTGTGACACAAAGATATATCTTGTGACATATGTATGTTATGGGTAAGAACGAACTTCTCTTCTATCCTAATAGCGCTCTGTAGGTCACGTTTTAACTTTTTATTATTATTTTTCAATTTTCACAAGGTGTTGCCAAATAAAGGAACTTTTATTTTTTCGCCAAAACTTTTCAAAGTTTTGCAAATTTTCTCCTAAGGGGGGAGAGGTCGCTGCAGTTTATCACCTCAGTTTTTGTTTCTGAGCAAAATAATATTCCGTAACCATTACCCACTCTTCTGTTGCTACTATTCATCAAATTGTAGACACTTCCAGAACACCTAATGATGTCACACCTGAACTTGATACAAATTTAAATCTCGCCCAACAAATATGTTTCAAACCAGTAATTCCTGCATAACATTTGCATTTACTTTGTGCATAAGGAACAACAAAATCGAATTGCATTAGGTTCGCTTCTAGATTTGCTACGTTTGAATGCCTAATCAATAAAATGGACACTTGTAGACGTAATCTTGGACCATTACGAGAGGATTGCTTGGAGTAATGGCATTATCTACATAATACAGGATGGGTAAAATCTTGAAACATCATCATTATTTCTCATTTGTATGCTTCAGTAGTTTTGTATAAACATTCTCATTGAAGCTGTACAAGCTTAGTGACAAGGTATTACAGGATATTTTGTAATATTGGACAGATAATCTCAATATCTTATCTAAAGACAAATCAAAATAATAAAGTGATACAGAGAAAAAGGACTTTGCTGAAGAAAATATTGTTGGAGACTTGGAGAGTGATATTGAAAGGAAACAAACAACAGTGAGGAAACGAAAAACGCATCTCTTGAGAAAGTTGAGAGAAATAAAAAGCTTTTAATGAAAACTAAGTGCCCTGAGTGGGGAAGTTAGCATATTATAGGAAAAACTTTCAGCTTTTCTTTTACCTTCACGTGCACCGGTGTGTATCGAACTGGAAGAAAATTATAATTCACGTTTTCCTTTCTTATAGTCTCTTTCTTTTTTAATTTCCAACTTTTTTGCTTCTTTTTCGATAGAACAAAAAATGGACAAATTGCGTTGTTCTCGAAATCTTGTGCGAATGGTTCGAGTGACCAATTTCAAAGGAAAAACACAAAATAATTACTAGGGCCATGTACAATTTCATCCTAAAGCCCACAAAGGAACTACAATGACATTCAGTTTTGAGTGTTGTAAAACCGACAGTACCTACATAAATCTCAGACCCATGTACAAAATCTCACTTGCTAGATCATAGATCACCTGTTCCCTATTCCCATTTGTAATTTTGTATGCAACATCCAACATCTGAGTAATTATTACACTGTAAACACCACACGTGTCCTCATCTTCTAATGAACGCGTAGGGGGCGAACGTCAAAACATATAATTGCATGTTTTGACCGAGGCTGTAATTATTCACCATTAAGCATAATGATTATGTAGCTTAATCATCATGGGGAGGCGTGTCTTCGGCAAAGGTCGTGACCTGTTATCACACTCGGTGATAAGACTGATAAGCAATTTGTTATTTTCGGGTACAAATGCCCAAGATACTGATGGTCGTTTTTTGCTTGAATAGACCATATGTGACTTTGTTTTTGGACACATATATTGACTTAAAGATATTGGCAGAAGATTAAAGAAATTGTAACAATGTGTCAACCACCACCCGATGTTTCTGTGCTTGAATAGACCATATGTGACTTTGTTTTTGGACACATATATTGACTTAAAGATATTGGCAGAAGATTAAAGAAATTGTAACAATGGGTCAACCACCACCCGATGTTTCTGCTATTTTTGTAAGACCGCTTCACAAAGATGAACTCTTCAGAACCTTTACAATGGGTCACCTTACAAAAATGACAGAAATATTAGATGGTGTGTGGCATACTCTTACAAAACGGAAATTTAACAACTGAAAACTGTTGATGAACTTTTAAGTACTTTTTAGTGGCTTTGGCTTCTGAGGACAGCCGGGCGAACTAGATTATGAAGAAGATTTCGTTCCAAACCTTTCCTTTCTATATCAGCACAAAGTTTCAACTCACGCTGTGAACATTGAAGACCTCTAGGACTCTAGGCTATGGGACAAACGTCCAATACGATATAGCTGCACTTTTCTATAGTCTGAAGCCCATCTTTGTGAAAACAATCAGCTATCTACTAAGACATGCACACGCAGGCAAAAATATAATGGAACATTATACAAAGATCTAGGACATATGTGACACCAGAGTTGCCCGTGTGCACGTGATATTTAGTTTATTTACATAGACACCAACAAGTTCTACACATTGTCACAATAAGTTATGTGTCAATGTCACAATATTTTGATTTGTCACTCGTCACGTCACAGCAGAAGCACCGGAAACAGGTGATTAAAGGATTTTCTTCCGCACATTTGGGTGCTTTAGCTATTAAGCAGGGTCCACATTCATGTAGGATCCTACGATATTATCGTGCGACATTTCCAACAGAAGTGTGGACTCTGCTTAATGAATAATTTACCGAGTAGGTACTGAATGCATAGGAGCATGAGTAATCTTAATTTATTATCATTATATCAAACCGGTTACCGAATGAAAAAGGAAATGTAGAGAGGACTAGGAATCGTCCAATTTGACTACCTATTGGTTTTAAGAAATTTTTCCAATGGTTTTAGGACAGACAGCCTTTTTTCTAAACACAAAACTTTATGGGGCCCATTTTATACTAATAGATAGTTTCTCTCTCACTACATTTAGACCTTTACTAGTGGCTTTTATCTAATGGCCATCACAAATCTTGGACGTGGTCCTGATATCCATGTTTTACTTCTTTAAATGGGGTGTTTACAGAGGAGCTACGTGGTAAATATGGATGGTCATGATATCAATGAGAAAACAAGCTTCTTGCCAAGAACAAAAAATCAGGAGAGGAGGGAATTTTCCCTCGGAGGGATGGGAATATCGACTTGTTCTCACCTGAGACATGTGTGAAGTTTGGTGGCTTTGGATATGAGATCTTCCCACATAGGAGTGCCATTCTGAAACAGAAAAATCAGTTTATTAGCCTTCGCTTTTTGCTCACACCAAAAAATTAAAAAAACACAGTTATACAGTGACGTTAAACTTCTATTTGTTAAACAAAAAATCGATACTGTTTATTGCTAACCAGATAGGGTTAAGAGTAATGAGAGATCTTCCCACATAGGAGTGCCATTCTGAAACAGAAAAATCAGTTTATTAGCCTTCGCTTTTTGCTCACACCAAAAAATTAAAAAACACAGTTATACAGTGACGTTAAACTTCTATTTATTAAACAAAAAATCGATACTGTTTATTGCTAATCAGATAGGGTTAAGAGTAATGCACAAACAACAGTGAGGAAACGAAAAACGCATCTCTTGAGAAAGTTGAGAGAAATAAAAAGCTTTTAATGAAAACTAAGTGCCCTGAGTAGGGAAGTTTCAGAAGAAAAGATGCTGATAGTAAAGTTAACGTAAATACATAAATAACAGAATGAGAAGATAGATGATGTCAAATTTACTTAATAATAGTAAAAAAAGACATGGTATTCTTTATTAAAGGAAGAAATTGTTTATAATAAACAATTATTACAAATACATTTCTAAATCTCTAACAAACAACAGTGAGGAAACGAAAAACGCATCTCTTGAGAAAGTTGAGAGAAATAAAAAGCTTTTAATGAAAACTAAGTGCCCTGAGTGGGGAAGTTTCAGAAGAAAAGATGCTGATAATAAAGTTAACGTAAATACATAAATAACAGAATGAGAAGATAGATGATGTCAAATTTACTTAATAGGTAATAGTAAAAAAAGACATGGTATTCTTTATTAAAGGAAGAAATTGTTTATAATAAACAATTAGGTATTACAAATACATTTCTAAATCTCTATGAGACGTCTGTTACACGTGCAACTCAGCTCTACTTCATAAGAAGACAAAACCTTCCCACTTCCCAGTATCATTATTCTAGTCTCCCCAAATGATACGAATTTTATCTGGAGAATATTTCTCCCAAAACAGAAGAATTCTTTTTTTTTTTTCTGGGTGAGTGCCAAATTTTCCAACATTTAACACAATGCAGCAGCATTGGAAGGAGGAAATTATTTCTTTGTTCTGATGCATAGGTACCTGCATAGCCCAAAACAGGAAAATTCCCCAGTATAATTTCAACACCTATTGTTCGACTTCCCAGTATCATTATTCTAGTCTCCCCAAATGATACGAATTTTATCTGGAGAATATTTCTCCCAAAACAGAAGAATTCTTTTTTTTCTGGGTGAGTGCCAAATTTTCCAACATTTAACACAATGCAGCAGCATTGGAAGGAGGAAATTATTTCTCTGTTCTGATGCATAGGTACCTGCATAGCCTAAAACAGGAAAATTCCCCAGTATAATTTCAACACCTATTGTTCGAGATTGTATCTTGTACATGAGCATTATAAGAAAGGAAATCCTAAACTTCTTTCTCAAATAATATTATGTGCCTACGTCAGGAGATAATAAGTGCAACTTCTACAACTGGCACTGGCTCCTCGTCAGCTATTTGTAACTATAACTACCGGGATGACGACCAAGTTCATCTTACACTCCCCAGTAAAATAATTTTCCTATTCACTTTCTCTTTCTATTCCTTCGGAAACCACATTGACTACCATCAGATTGCTGAGTATTGTTACCACAACAGTAGTTTTTGCTGATAGAGATAGGAAAAAAACGCAGACTTGGCAATATGACGTAGCAATTCTTGGGGGGGTTCATCTTACACTCCCCAGTAAAATAATTTTCCTATTCACTTTCTCTTTCTATTCCTTCGGAAACCACATTGACTACCATCAGATTGTTGAGTATTGTTACCGCAACAGAAGTTTTTGCTGATAGAGATAGGAAAAAGACGCAGACTTGGCAATATGACGTAGCAATCCTTGGGGGGAATAAGGACGGAACTTGGACTAACAATTTCATTAGAGACAGTACCTACAGCAATTACCATAGCATGACTGATTGTTCATCTATAGTTGCCTTTAGATATAAGCCAGTCTGTTAATCAATCTTACGATTTCAGGCTGGTCGGTTAACCAAAGAACTAATGGTTCTGTGGCTTTGGCTTCTGAGGACAGCCGGGCGAACTAGACTATGAAGATTTCGTTCCAAACCTTTCCATTCTATATCAGCACAAAGTGTCAACTCACGCTGTGAACATTGAAAACCTCTAGGCTATGGGACAAACGTCCAATACATCAGATTACTGAGTATTGTTGCCACAACAGTAGTTTTTGCTGATAGAGATAGGAAAAAAACGCAGACTTGGCAATATGACGTAGCAATCCTTGGGGGGATAAGGACGGAACTTGGACTAACAATTTCATTAGAGACAGTACCTACAACAATTACCATAGCATGACCGATTGTTCATCTATAGTTGCCTCTAGATACAAGCCAGTCTGCTAATCAATCTTACGATTTCAGGCTGGTCGGTTAACCAAAGAACTAATGGTTCTGTGGCTTTGGCTTCTGAGGACAGCCGGGCGAACTAGATTATGAAGAAGATTTCGTTCCAAACCTTTCCTTTCTATATCAGCACAAAGTGTCAACTCACGCTGTGAACATTGAAGACCTCTAGGCTATGGGACAAACGTCCAATACAATATATAGCTGCACTTTTCTATAGTCTGAAGCCCATCTTTGTGAAAACAATCTGCTATCTACTAAGACATGCACAATTATTAACTGCACACGCAGGCAAAAATATAATGGAATATTATACAAAGAACTAGGACATATGTTCCTATACTATACATTGTACATACTTTACGACCGCAAGTGAGTTTTCTACATTTCTTTCAAGTCTAACCACAAGAACTTTCAAAATGGTGCTGTCAGATTCTTTCCGTAAATATCTCCATGTTCTAAACTGCATTTAAATAGAGCGTTTATCATTTCATTCACCAGAAGAGACATTCAAGAAGTGTAGAAGTAAGCGACAGGTAAAAATCTAAACAAAAGTCTGAAGCCCATCTTTGTGAAAACAATCAGCTATCTACTAAGACATGCACACGCAGGCAAAAATATAATGGAACATTATACAAAGAACTAGGACACATGTGCCTATACTATACATTGTACATAGGTACTTTACGACCGCAAGTGAGTTTTCTACATTTCTTTCAAGTCTAACCACAAGAACTTTCAAAATACTGCTGTCAGATTCTTTCCGTAAATATCTCCATGTTCTAAACTGCATTTAAATAGAGCGTTTATCATTTCATTCATCAGAAGAGACATTCAAGAAGTGTAGAAGTAAGCGACAGGTAAAAATCTTAAACAATTTGAGAATGGGCGCAATAGAACCAAGTTGTAATCTGACGAATACATTTCACCTAATCGGGCGAGATGTGTTTCATAGTGACATGGCGAATCTCGAACCTGAGTACCAATTACATACTTTATACCAAGTTGTAATCTGACGAATACATTTCACCTAATCGGGCGAGATGTGTTTCATAGTGACATGGCGAATCTCGAACCTGAGTACCAATAACATACTTTATACTTTAGGTTAATAACTCAATACTCAATACGTACAGTAAGATCACAAGTAACAAGTACATCGTCTTTTAGAAAGTAAGAAAAATAATATCAAGGACTTGGATTAACGCGATGTTTAACACTGGACATAACATACCGAAGAGAAATTTTCATCGAATTAAAGACTTTGTTAATCCGGCTATTTATTTCAACTGTGTCCGTCCAGTCCAGTCTTGAACTCACTTTCAGTGATTGGATGGAGTAATTTCTATATGAATGCACTGCCACAAGAGTAATGAATTGGGTAACCCAATACCAAAGTCATGCACCTTATAAGTACGCTAAGTCGTATAATATGCTTAATTAAAAACTAATTGGCTTTTTTTCTCTCAAAGTTAATTCATTCGACCTTCCTCCCAAATAAGTGAACTCGAGTTCAGAGTAACGCAAAATCGGGTACTCTATTAAGATCAATTACCTTTCCATACGGTGCCACACTGTCAAATAAAGTCAATAAATCAATTACTTGAGTCTAGACTAGATTGATAAAGAACTCGGCGAGTTAGTCAATTGAATCAGAAATATCAGAATGTCGGTCAATCGAGAAGACCTTTAGGCAGAAGGTCGAAATCGATCGATTTATGCGAGTTTGATTAAATCAATGGAAAGGTTTTTGTAATTGAGAGCAAAATACGGTCAGGGAAGTACTTGATAGAAATTTGAAAAGTTGAAATATTATATTTTTATTCGACTTTTACTTTCACTGCAGAATTATGGATTGTAAATGTGTTATGTTATCACAGTTATCAGTTAACACATCACTCTTGTCCACGAGTTACATCAAAGGATCCAAGAGTTCTTCTTCGAAAATATAGAGAAAGGCGAGGAACAGGATGGAAGAAGAATAAAATATCAGAATGTCGGTCAATCGAGAAGACCTTTAGGCAGAAGGTCGAAATCGATCGATTTATGCGAGTTTGATTAAATCAATGGAAATGTTTTTGTAATTGAGAGCAAAATACGGTCAGGGAAGTACTTGATAGAAATTTGAAAGGTTGAAATATTATATTTTTATTCGACTTTTACTTTCACTGCAGAATTATGGATTGTGGATGTGTTGTGTTATCACAGTTATCAGTTAACACATCACTCTTGTCCACGAGTTACATCAAAGGATCCAAGAGTTCTTCTTCGAAAATATAGAGAAAGGCGAGGAACAGGATGGAAGAAGAATAACACCCAGAATGATAGAAAGTTAATGTGGGTTGATGAAAGAAATGGGGAAAATAAAAATACTTAGGAACGTTCATTTTTAGCCCGTCCTTCCTTTATTATTACGATAGTAATAAAAAAAGGTATAGTGGACGGGCTATTATATTCGCTGCGGTGTCGTCTATCTGTCACTCTGTCTGTCCCCATAGAAGGACTTATCCAACTAGCTTGTTGAACCTTGGCTCAACCAATGTGACGTCCGCAATTGGAAGATAAAACAAGGTTACTAACCCATCTAGATTACTCCTGAACCTAGAATATCATTTCTACATGCAAATACATACTGAAAAGAGTTCAGCAGAACGGGTACACATTCATTTGGTAGAGGTACAGTTTGCAAAGTTATAGTAGAGGTGGAAGTGGTTCAACGTTTAACCAGTAGCTCGCATAGTACCAACTCCAGCCACTAGTATAACATTCGGTATCTTATGTTCTTGTGTATTGATAAGATTCAGAGGAAAAACTGCACAGAGGTCAAATATAGACCACCCATACTGTTCAGTAGTTATGCTTTCTTTTTATACTCTCCATATTAGTGAGATTTTGTACTTTCCGATAACTACTTACGCAAATTTTCAACAACAGTAAAACAAGGTGGTAGAAAATGCCTTTAATATGGAGAGCCTTGTCCATAGGTTATCTTTCAATGTTCTATTTTTATAGCTGACAATGTTTATTCTAATAACGACCTATTAGAAAGTGTACTTTTCCCCATAATATCTCGATAAAGTGAATGTAGGTCTATTTTTATAGCTGACAATGTTTATTCTAATAACGACCTATTAGAAAGTGTACTTTTCCCCATAATATCTCGATAAAGTGAATGTACATACCTAAACTACCTACCTATTTACCTATCTAGTTAGGTATGGAAAATTATCGCCTGACTCTCAAGTTCAAGAGCGCAGGTCAAAATTTTCCATTCATTAGCAATTTTATGCAAGTGTGCAGTTTTTTGTTGCTTGCCAAGAGAGCATTTGCTAAGGTCACTTCAAGAGTATGACCATTCCAGTTCCAGGTAATCCACAGGTATCAATGACAGATAATTTTTCTCAACTCACCAATGGTCATGCCTATATTTATACATTTCAAAGAATCAGCTAGTATAGTTACTACTACGTATAGTAGAGTAAGTATGTACATACATAGACTCTATTTTTATAGCTGACAATGTTTATTCTAATAACGACCTATTAGAAAGTGTACTTTTCCCCATAATATCTCGATAAAGTGAATGTATACCTAAACTACCTACCTATTTACCTACTTAGTTAGGTACCTATGGAAAATTATCGCCTGACTCTCAAGTTCAAGAGCGCAGGTCAAAATTTTCCATTCATTGGCAATTTTATGCAAGTGTGCAGTTTTTGTTGCTTGCCAAGAGAGCATTTGCTAAGGTCACTTCAAGAGTATGACCATTAGCAAATGTGTTTGCGTTCGGTACATACTTGTTTACTTGTGTCGATATATTCCTAATTCCAACTGATGATATAATCCAGAACAAATCGCGCTATGAGAACATTAATTACTGACAAACGTGTTTCACATGATGCATGATATAAACTTGCCATTTTTACAGCTTGTATTGATAAGATTCAGAGGAAAAACTGCACAGAGGTCAAATATAGACCACCCATACTGTTCAGTAGTTATGCTTTCTATCTTATGTGCTGAGGAGATTGCTATCTTTATGGCTAACTGTACGTTAATGTGATGGCCTACACTTCAATTTATAACTTTATATCTTTGACAGTATACATTTATGTACTTTCTTTGAACGCTCCGATTTCATTCCGACTGAAGAAAGCGTGTTCAAATGCACAAGATAGTTTACAATATTGCAGTACGTTTCAATTTCAATCCTTAGTCCTCATGGATACACGTAGATAGTACCGTTAGAGGTCACCATAACAGAGTACCTCAGCTGGGATTGAACCCACGCCCTCCTGTTTACCAGGCGAGCGCCTTGACCACTACACCACCGAGGTAGGTACATATCTAAACTACCTACCTATTTACCTATCTAGTTAGGTATGGAAAATTATCGCCTGACACTCAATTCAAGAGCGCAGGTCAAAATTTTCCATTCATTGAACAAAGTACTCTATTCTTGGAGTATTTAACAATCAATAAAAGTAAATAAATTGAAACAATAGAAAGTAATAAACAATCACTAATGTTCGTCACGAGTTTTGTGTTGACCTAGCACCAGAAACATTAGTCTGTTTTGTTTCTTATCAATTCCATTATCTGACCTAATCAACTAAGTGGCGATTTAAACACAACAACAGCTAATATATGTATAAGTTAATTAGTGGTTTTATTAGTCACTCAAAAAGGACGGACACTCCGCGTGAAAAATACATTAGTTAATCGGAAAGAATTTTAAGTTGAGTAACCACATGCAGCACTATAGTTTCAAAACAAAAAGCCGAGAGTAAAGAATGGTCCGGAAATATGTGATTAGGAGTAATGGAGTATATTCGAACCACAGATCTAGAATTGGTTTTGTTTTTGTTTCCCATAAGAGGGATTGAAGGAAGTTCATGGAATGATAATTGTTTGGAATCTCTGGTTTGGTAAATCACGCTGAGTTCAGGATTGAAGACCTGATCTCTAGATCTGTCAGAAATCAGTATGAGAATAGTAAGATAGTTGCATGCAGAGCTACATTATTACAAGCATCTGTGAATAGGTTTCTAGAAGTTTTCTAGACGTATCACAGCTATTCCTTCAAAACTTCTGACGACTTTTTGAACTATGTTAAGGTAGTCGAGGCTAAAATGCGAGATCAATCTGTCATAGATTCACAGACGTTAAAACGTCACTCGAAGAAAAGCATTTCCTCTAAAGCGTAGAAAGAAGCCGTCTCCTATTTCAAAGTTATAAGGCTGGATAGATAAAATCAATGGGAAAAGTTCAAGGTTGACCACGCACGGGTAGAGAAAGCTCTTTGTCCAGCTATACAAAAAGAACACAGGCAAAGCCAAGAGGGAAAACAAAAATGGCGGAAAAGTGTTTTTATCTTGAAGTTTACAGTCCACTGATCCATACGTGTTATTATCTAATACTGCCGTCATTGCCACTTCACCGTATTAAGAATAGTGGGAAAGGGGTTTGTGTGATACGTAACCCTGTCGACAATGATAAGACTGATAAGATAATCGTTAGAGCCCAGACCAATATTGAGGTAAGTAAGTACAGTAAATTGCCATCATATTATAGATTATACGAAATGGGAGGACAAAATCTAATGGTGATTTTGAAGACGGACACGAAAAGTAAGAAAGTAAGTAGGTATACGAATTTAAAATACCCCATATTCTTGGAAAGCGTGGAGGAAAGAAGCTACATAGATGTTTGGAAGAAATACCTCCTAGTTTACAAACAAACGTGAAGACGAAATGCACGAATAAATACACAAGATTTTCCTCATTAAAAAGAGCCACAATGAAAACGCAAGTATGAAAAGCAAACAATCTTACGTCAAATTTCGTCTCATAAAGAAATTCCCTAGACTTCTCACATCTTTCATAGAATAAAGAAACATTATGCACAAAGCACTCAGTTACATTCACTGAAACTCAGGTTCTCAGCCAGATCCCATTATCAAAAGAAACTTATTGTGGACCAAATCCATGACCTAACTGAATGTATCACGGTGTTTGTACATTAGGAGCCATATGATGCAATTGTGGCATCGAAAGATCCATATTCTATCGTCCTCCTGCGCTGTTACTTTTGCAAATTGGCATCATCTGCATTGATTACTTGAAACTATTCATTGAACACGGTGTTTGTACATTAGGAGCCATATGATGCAATTGTGGCATCGAAAGATCCATATTCTATCGTCCTCCTGCGCTGTTACTTTTGCGAATTGGCATCATCTGCATTGATTACTTGAAACTGTTCATTGAGAACGCATCCAAATAGGCTGCAATGGCATGGATCGTCGCCCTAGAAAACAAACATTTCAAACACATTATACACAAATCTACACAAAAAAAAAATTACATATTCTACATAGAAAAGATTTTTCATATTAGAACGCGTGACAAGTGAGTAAGAGAGTTCATTCACAAGTGATTGACACCAGAGTTGCCCGAGTGCACGTGATATTTAGTTTATTTACATAGACACCAACAAGTTCTACACATTGTCACAATAAGTTGTGTGTATTGTCACAATATTTTGATTTGTCACTCGTCACGTCACAGCAGAAGCACCGGAAACAGGTGATTGTAGGATTTTCTTCCGCACATTTGGGTGCTTTAGCTATTAAGCAGGGTCCACATTCATGTAGGATCCTACGATATATTATTATCGTCCGACATTTCCAACAGAAGTGTGGACTCTGCTTAATGAGTAATTTACTGAGTAGGTACTGAATACTGAATGCATAGGAGCATGAGTAATCTTAATTATCATTATATCAAACCGGTTACCGAATGAAAAAGGAAATGTAGAGAGGACTAGGAATTATCCAATTTGACTACCTATTGGTTTTAGGAAATTTCAAACAAAAGACAGACAGCCTTTTTTCTAAACACAAAACTTTATGGGGCCCAATTTATACTAATAGATAGTTTCTCTCTCACTTCATTTAGACAATGACCTTTACTAGTGGCTTTTATCTAATGGCCATCACAAATCTTGGACGTGGTCCTGATATCCATTTACTTCTTTAAATGGGGTGTTTACAGAGGAGCTACGTGGTAAATATGGTCATGATATCAATGAGAAAACAAGCTTCTTGCCAAGAACAAATGACCTTTACTAGTGGCTTTTATCTAATGGCCATCACAAATCTTGGACGTGGTCCTGATATCCATGTTTTACTTCTTTAAATGGGGCGTTTACAGAGGAGCTACGTGGTAAATATGGTCATGATATCAATGAGAAAACAAGCTCCTTGCCAAGAAACATCAAAAGTTATAGGGATGGGAATATCGACTTGTTCTTACCTGAGACATGTGTGAAGTTTGGTGGCTTTTGATATGAGATCTTCCCACATAGGAGTGCCATTCTGTAACAGAAAAATAAGTTAATTAGTTTTCGCTTTTTGTTTCCATCAACAATCGCAGTTATACAGTGAAGTTAAACCTTCATTTTAAAAAAAAATATATATATAGTTTATTTGCATATTTGCTAACTAGTTAGGGTTAATATGTGTTCATTGAGCAAGCACATAGTCCAATAAATATTAGATTGAATTATATTGCACATTGCATTAAAAACTGCATCGAAAACAGAGGGGAGCCTCCCCTATTCGTCATAATTCAATGTCTTGTACAGAAACATCGCAGCCCCCAAGTTGCATCTTGCCAGTGCATTCCGTGCATACTATTCAAACCATGACAATCTTTCTCCCTTCAGATTAAAATCCTTGAATGCATCTTCAGGATCGTGTGCTCTTGAGAGAAGCTTCTTACATCAAGGTCTTACAAGCAAGGGAGTGCATTTTAATACTACTCCCCTCAACAAAAGAAAATTATTTAGAGCATGAACCATCCTTGAAAGGAGTTTCAATCCAGATGGTAATAAATCATTAGTTCTTTCATCTTTCATATGGATAAGGATTGACTGGAGCAGTCAATATCCATAGTTAGGAGAGGAAAATTACCAGAGGTCTGGTCAGTATAAGGACTATAAGGACTCTAAGGTCTAAAATAAGTCGTCCGATGTAAAGATGAAAAGCCTGGGGGAAGGCTAGTAATCGCCCATGGTTCTACCTACTATATGGTAACACGGGGTTCCTAGAATTTACTCGTAAGCATCCTTGAAAGGAGTTTCAATCCAGATGGTAATAAATCATTAGTTCTTTCATCTTTCATATGGATAAGGATTGACTGGAGCAGTCAACACCCATATAGTTAGGAGAGGAAAATTACCAGAAGTCTACTTAGTCTTCAAGTTCTAAAGTAAGTCGTCCGATGTAAACATGAAAAGCCCGAGGGAAGGCTAGTAATCGCCCATGCTTCTACCTACTATGGTAACACGGGGTTCCTAGAATTTACTTGTACGTTAAATATTAAGTGCATTCTACTTTAGGTTAACTGGGTAAGTTAGGCACAATTAGGAGGGAAACATTAGAAGCAGGGTCAACGGAGATTCGACTCGTCAAATTTCAAATACAGCTCTGACAATCTGACATTTTTTTACTGTCTACAATCAATAAACAAGTCGGAATGACATTTGCACATTTCCAGCATATTATGAAAAGCCTGGGGGAAGGCTAGTAATCGCCCATGGTTCTACCTACTATATGGTAACACGGGGTTCCTAGAATTTACTCGTAAGTACCTACGTTAAATATTGAGTGCATTCTACTTTAGGTTAACTGGGTAAGTTAGGCACAGTTAGGAGGGAAACATTAGGAGCAAAATCAACGGAGATTCTACTCGTCATTTCAAATACCGCTCTGACTTTTTTTTTACAGTCTCCAATCAAGAAACAAGTCGGAATGACATTTGCACATATCCAGCATATGATTTGACCTTGGCGGTTGCATAAGATCTAACAATTAGACTTACAAATTGCAAGTCGTGTAGTGCATACTGAAGTATGGGTGGGCCTTAACCTTCAGTCGGTAGATTCTAAAAATATGACACACACATGTGCCCCGAAGTTACACTTCAGAGTTCACTGGAAGTTGTTTCGGTCATAAATTTCGATTCTAAATGTGTCCAGAAAGAAATAAAAAAACTCCAAGTAACACGAGTTGTCATGTCTGATGATGACTTGAGGGGATTAGGAGGGCTTCACATTCTAAATACTGTGCCCCGAAGTTACACTTCAGAGTTCACTGGAAGTTGTTTCGGTCATAAATTTCGATTCTAAATGTGTCCAGAAAGAAATAAAAAACTCCAAGTAACACGAGTTGTCATGTCTGATGATGACTTGAGGGGATTAGGAGGGCTTCACATTCTAAATATTATTCACTGCTAAAGACTACACCAGAAACAGTAAAGTTTACACTCAAAGCTCATTGCCAAGTATGCCAGACGATTCAGAAAACCAGTTTTTACTTCTAGTATTGTTTCTTATACTTATACACAAGTGAATTCCAGTTAACAGCAGATTCTTGCAAACTCTTGATGGATGTTTTCATAACTCATGTTTCATCGTTTTATCATCCTTTACTTACACTCTGAGTTATTTTTACTGCATTGGCAAAACTAACTTAACAACCTTTTGATACGCTTCCTACATATTTATAGCCTAAAAACCGACATCACTCCACAGTTTAGGATTTTCTCGTCATAAACAACACTTTATAAAGTAAAGAGCTCAATCCTATTAATAATCAGATCACTAGACATACGCAAACAAGAATGTCAAGGACAGCGGCACTTGACAATAAGCTAAGCGAATGTATTTGCAAAATTCTACGCCCATTTTATCTAAAGATAAACGTATTGATAAGATTAAAGAATTTTGAGTGAATTCCAGTTAACAGCAGATTCTTGCAAACTCTTGATGGATGTTTTCATAACTCATGTTTCATCGTTTTATCATCCTTTACTTATACTCTGAGTTATTTTTACTGCATTGGCAAAACTAACTTAACAACCTTTTGATACGCTCCCTACATATTTATAGCCTAAAAACCGACATCACTCCACAGTTTAGGATTTTCTCGTCATAAACAACACTTTATAAAGTAAAGAGCTCAATCCTATTAATAATCAGATCACTAGACATACGCAAACAAGAATGTCAAGGACAGCGGCACTTGACAATAAGCTAAGCGAATGTATTTGCAAAATTCTACGCCCATTTTATCTAAAGATAAACGTATTGATAAGATTAAAGAATTTTGCAAATTTCCCATATACCGTTAAAACACAAAGCAAGAGTTCCGAGCAAATATGTAATTTAGGAGATTAAACCATGTAAGACGACAGATAATTTTAAACTTGGCATGGGTAGGTACGAGAGCGCGGTCTAACATTAAAGTAGCGCTAATTAAGTGATGATGAATTGTGATACATGCTTTCTCATTATCATTATTGCTCATATACATAGTTGAGAAAAAATGGGACGATTTTGCAAATTTTTGCAAAAATGTGTTTGCGTTCGGTACATACTTGTTTACTTGTGTCGATATATTCCTAATTCCAACTGATGATATAATCCAGAACAAATAGCGCTATGAGAACATTAATTACTGACAAACGTGTTTCGCATGATGCATGATATAAACTTGCCATTTTTACAGCTTGTACTTTATTTTAATACAGGCATCCTTGTTATTTACGATTCGAAGTATAGCTAAAGGTACGTCTCTTACTTTATCTGTTCATCTTAGAAAGGTTTGCTGACAGTCTTCGACTTAAACACTGCAATTTGCATCTCTAATGGGGTTTTAATGAACCATTTTCCATATTCTCATTATATTTACCCATACTCATTACTTGGTTCTCCATACAAGCTCATATGGTTACCTCAATTTATTTTCCAAGCTTTTTCCCAGAGTTCAATAACTCCCTTTTGAAGATTCCCCCACTTATACCTTCGTGTAGGTGGAGAAAAGTAGAGTCTCTCTTTTTCGGACGCTTCTAACATTGACATTAGGTCACGAAATTAACCTGTCCACGAACACATGATATTAGTGTCCAATGATAGCCATTCCTGAATTTTCTGCATTGAAATGGGTTGTTATTGTTAGCGTTGGGTTGATAGCTGATAGGTACCTTACCTAGCCTTACAAAGCAGCCAACAAATTGGGAGTCTTAAAATGACATTTTTGATAAGAGCTCCTAATCTCAAAGCAAATTAAGATCATGATTTTCTGTCTCGGTCTTTTGGAGAGAGACCGAGTAGGTGAAAATGACAACATGTGTGGGTACCTACCTATTCTGAGCAATGAACTGAAAAACATGCTTGTTATATGCAATAGCAATACATAGACATACAGCCAAAACTGTCTAATTGGGACCCGTCAAAACAGGAAAAAATTGCGGGTCCCTTGGATCTCCAATGAACTTTTTCCAAGGTTCGAATGAACTTTTCAATCCCATCTTTCTCTTCTCGCTCTTTTATTTCCTCTACCTTCCTTGGACTCTCTCTCCACTCCCCTTTTCTCGCTTCTCTGCACCATACATAGACATACAGCCAAAACTGTCTAATTGGGACCCGTCAAAACAGGAAAAAATTGCGGGTCCCTTGGATCTCCAATGAACTTTTCGAATGAACATTTCAAAAGATCACATCTTTCTCTTCTCGCTCTTTTATTTCCTCTACCTTCCTTGGACTCTCTTTCCACTCCCCTTTTCTCGCTTCTCTGCACTAACAAAGTACTCTATTCTTGGAGTATTTAACAATCAATAAAAGTAAATAAATTGAAACAATAGAAAGTAATAAACAATCACTAATGTTAGTCACGAGTTTTGTGTTGACCTAGCACCAGAAACATTTCTCTGCACCCCATTTCTCTCCTTTCACTTCACACAATGCACTTGTCACAATGGCATGTGTGGGTGTCACGCTCTTGAAAATATTTCGTTATGTAGGAAGGTAAGGCATAATATTGTGATGCGTGGTTCTTGTTTATATTTTTTTCAAGTCTCAAAACAGGAATAAATTAAATTTTGTACGCAAGCTGCAGGCTTGAATTTACGGGGGTAATAACAGGGTAGCTTTTGGTACCAACGTGTTAAGGGCTTTGTGTGGGTGTCACGCTCTTGAAAATATTTCGTTATGTAGGAAGGTAAGGCATAATATTGTGATGCGTGGTTCTTGTTTATATTTTTTCAAGTCTCAAAACAGGAATAAATTAAATTTTGTACGCAAGCTGCAGGCTTTAATTTACGGGGGTAATAACAGGGTAGCTTTTGGTACCAACGTGTTAAGGGCTCATTATCAAGAAAAGTTGGTATGTAAGTAGTACGTAAGGACGTACTTATACGATCACAAGGACCCTACTAAAATTACAAGGACTCTCCTCGAGCATAAGGGCTTTACTAAGAGTCCAAAGCTCCAAAGGCTCTACTATGATGTAGAATGTAGATAGATAGAAGTTTTTCCTCTCTGCATAGTAGAGTAGTACCTCGGGAGTACACTGTACAAATCCTTTTCACTCAAGCGGGCATTTTATTTTCTCTATGAATATCACATTATTACATTCATCATTCCCTTTTCCTAGCTGTGCATTACAAGCTTGTACATTTAGACTTTCCCTTCTTTCCTATACATTTTCTCATTTTCCTGCTTTTACATACTGCTTCCCTAATGGACCGTCTGCCCAAGGCTCCAGCCCTGATGTCCTCTTTCTAATACTGCACTACACGGTATAGGTACAATGGTACATGTATATTTCTATCCAGGGACTACGGACTTAGCGACGCATGTTTTCTACATATCTCAATAATTCAAGCTTTAATGGTTCTCATTTGAAACAGACCGGCGCGGCAACGGACATTGGCATTTACCTTGAAACAATTATACCATGCAGAAACATTAGTCTGTTTTGTTTCTTATCAATTCCATTATCTGACCTAATCAACTAAGTGGCGATTTAAACACAACAACAGCTAATATATGTATAAGTTAATTAGTGGTTTTATTAGTCACTCAAAAAGGACGGACACTCCGCGTGAAAAATACATGTAACCACATGCAGCACTATAGTTTCAAAACAAAAAGCCGAGAGTAAAGAATGGTCCGGAAATATGTGATTAGGAGTATATTCGAACCACAGATCTAGATTTGGTTTTGTTTTTGTTTCCCATAAGAGGGATTGAAGGAAGTTCATGGAATGATAATTGTTTGGAATCTCTGGTTTGGTAAATCACGCTGAGTTCAGGATTGAAGACCTGATCTCTAGATCTGTCAGAAATCAGTATGAGAATAGTAAGATAGTTGCATGCAGAGCTACATTT